>NW_008588448.1:1279-21709 GCF_000691845.1 Merops nubicus
TTAAATACCAATAAAAAAAATAAATCCCCCTTTTAATTTGCTTTGTTTTAAGTATTGCTTCTGCTGCAATCCTTTCTGTGAATTAATTGAATGGCCCTCTGAAAACTGCATGGCTTTATAATGTATAGAGTGGGGGGAAAATCTTGAGGGTGTGTGTGCTTGTGTAAAATTCTGTATTTTACAGTCTGTGCATGTACATAGAGACGTATTCTGACATGCATTGTAGTTGTACGTTAGAGTAAAATAGTTTTTCTTCTGTCCAAAACAGAGATACTGTGTTCTAAATCTGTTAACTTAGTCATGACAATAAATAAGGGTGCCTTTTATTATACACAGCTGCATTGTTTGTTTTAAGAGCCATCAGCTAGTAGTTACATTTTTATTTTCTGTTCAATTTGGTGTTTCTACGAAGACCTAAAAAGAATGTCATCCTTGTTTTATGGTGCACGTGTTCCTGCCCCTATCTTCCCCTTTTCTTTGTTTTAAGATTATATTAATGAATACAGCCTGCATGTACATAGTGACATTTTCTTTTTGCATGTAAAAGATCGCATTGTAAATCCTCGTATAGAAAAACAGCCACTAAGTTGGTGAAATTTATATTGCTAGAAATACTAAAGAAAGATTAAAATGTAAAACCTCTTTCTGTTCAGACAAAAAGGTAGAGAAAATATAGTTGTCTCTAGAAGTGTCTTTTTAAAAAAAAAAAAAATTGTCTTGGTGAGCTACTAGTCAGAAAGGGTGAAATTTTAACAATTGGATATTGATGCAATGTGAATACCAGCCATCAGTTCAAAATCCTATCCCCATGTACTGTGCTAATCAAGTTCCCATGTTAGATACGGGGATGCCTCTCCACTGGTGACTGGCTTGGTTGCCTTCTTTGCTTTCTTCCTCTTTATTAATTTTACCTTTTTGAGCTTTCTCAAAGTGAGCCTGAGCTGTTGTGACAAAGGATGGTTACAATGAGCTAGAAGGGGTATACTTAAAAATCCCATTTGAATGGGTTTGGAATAGTCTTCATCGTCTTTATTTGGTCCTGTTAAATATTGTGACTCTGTTGAAAAAAAATCCAGTTGCGTTAATCTTTTATTTAACGTATTCATTTTTTTGAAATACTAGCTTCTAGGTTGTAGTGGTTTGGTTTTTTTTTTTCCCCTCAACCTTCCTACTTGGTATGCTGGGAGTGTACTAATTAAATGCAGGTTATTTTCCATGTTTAATTGTCATACTGTTGGTACACAACCTAGAGCCACTCCACACTGTGAGGGTTTTTTAAAAGAAATAGGATATGCTCGTGTCCCATATTCTGGCAGGGGAATCAGTTGATTTCTTTGGGCACTTGCACTTTAAAAATAATTTCAGCAAAGACCCCAGGCAAGAAATGGGCAGTGGCAGAGAATATTATAGCGAGAGGGAGAGAGATGCAGATAACTTGACAAATGCACTTGTCTGTTTTGGCAATCTGTGTCCACCAGACAACTCATTTACATGCCTGGACACATTAAAATGTACATTTGTTTGTCTGTGGGACAGCTAACTGGATACACTTGGATGCACTGGCGAATACTGCAATGCAGTATTTTTTCAATGTCATTGGGGTTTTGGGGGAGAAGTGGGCGCAAACAGTCCTCTTGCGAGTGAGGTGATGTTAAAAAGCATGGTACCCCTCTAAAGGATAGGCCAGATTTGGGCAAATTTGCTAATCTGTGCTGGAAAGTCACCCCTCCCCCATTGCACTCCTCTCCATCTCTTGCTCTTCCTCTTTTTCTTTCTGAGGAAGAGGTCGGTTTTTGTGTCTTCATGCATGTGTCTCTTCCCTTCTCATTTGAATGGGTGTGAAGGCAAATGCTGGGATTTGTATGAGAAGGGAAAAAAGTTTTTTTTCAATGCTTTCCAGTTGTTTGCATGAATGTCCGGTTACCAGTCATGTAGGACTTCCAAGTAACTTTAAAAGCAAGGCACATTCTTCATTTTCTACAGAATTTTGCAGAAAGGAGGGTAACGCTTCAATTCAACAAGTACAAGAGATTTGATCTTAGTAAAAATAGCGTTTAACACGGATTTATACCTCGCCTTAGCCTTTGCATTTGGGTGTGTTTAACTGTTTGAGACAATGTAAAGTTGAAGATGTTGAAGAAATGGATGTTCAGAGGCAGCTTGCTTGCTTGCTTTCCCCCCTGAAATGATCACTCTTTGCTTTCTAAAATACTGGAATATTTTAGGTGCAGGGGGCTTTTGTAGGTCACTAGCTTTACAGCAAGAAGAAAGGAGAGAGAAAAGGTCTCTATGTGTCAGAGACAGTAATTGTCTAAAATTAGCCATCTAGAAAAGGCAGGAAAGGCTTGGAGGAAAGAGAAGGAGGCACTAATATGTGAAACAGCACTCTGCTAGTCGGGGAGATAATGAGTGATAAATTTGAACTGGTGCAGTGGTGTGATGCCCATTAATTTCTCAGTACTTTGACTTTGCAGGTTTGTTACTCTGTTGTTCACACCTTTAATTATAACCAGTTTTGGATGATAGCTGGGGGCACTGAAGATGAGACCTTTAGTTTGTTGTTTACTTATTTAAGTGTTCAGACAGAGTTTGCAGTAGCATTGGAACATCAGTGTAAGAAATGAAATATTTTCAGGTGGGGTTACAATAAGAATGCAGTTAATTTTTGCAACTACCTAACATTGTCATATTTGCAGCATTTGCATTGCTTACATAAATTCATTGAGAATTAGCTCAATTAGGTTGCTCTTTATTTTTTCACTATAATCTGTTTCCCCTAACCATTTTTGAGATTCTAATGTTTTATCACTTCTTTAGGGCCCCAAAAAAGTAGGGAGAAAGCTTGAGTCTGTCTATTGCTCTACCCTTGACTGTGTCTTACATGAGGACTTCACGTCAGTGAAGAAGAAGAAAAATCTGTAAAAAGTCAAGAAATGCTGCAAACCAGTTAAGAATCGTTAATTGGATGGGAAGAAAAGGCAAAATATATATATATAAAAAAATAATAATTTTAAAAAAAGATAGCTAAACCTTTGTGTGTCCTTTCTGGAAATTATTTAGTTGCACAGTAAAATACACGCCTGGCTTTGGCAATATTTAGAATCATAACGTATATAAAATTCTGTAGTGTGCCTTTGTTGCTAAGGCACATGCAATTGCGTTAGTGATGCTGTTGTGCTGGGAAATTGTGTGTCCTTCAATTCTGGGGGGTAAAAAATTGGTTTCATTTTACTCTTTAATATGAAACTTTTTTAATTGTATGAAAGCTTTCGTATGTTCTGGTTGGTGTTTTTCCCAGTCTGGAGCCGTGCACCAGGACTATTCAGAATTGGGGTGGCAGCGTACATGGTGGCTTTTGAGCATCCAGACCTCTCGGAGGTAAAGGTGATAGGATAATGTGTGCCTGTTTCAAAACACACCCAAATGACTATGGGAGGTGGTTCTGTCATTCGCAGTGCTTCAAGAAGGTTCCACACGTAGCACGTCTCTGTCCACCTAAATGATTTTCGGTGTTGGCAGAGGGCAGCAGTGCCACTGGAGCCTTTCCACTAGTGCAACTCCTTCACGCCCAGCCGCTCTGCTGCGTACCCGTGCACGCTCAGCAAGCTCGGGGAGGAAAACCAAACAGCTCCCTCTGGTTTTCACTTCCTGAGGGACGTTTGGTGAGAACGTCCCATCTGACCCTCCATGTTGAGACCAAAAGATTGCTGCTGGAGCAGGTAACTGCACTGCGCTGGGGCCCTGTGTGTTGGCCTCTAATTGTATGCGTGCTCATTTGGACTAGTTGATTTTTTTCCAACCTCTGTGAAGGATTTACTCACAGGTTGAGTGCTGTTGAAAAGCTTTGGTGGGGACATGAGGGATGAAGGAAGCTTATCCTTCTTATTTTCCCTCCGCTTATGAATCTTTCATAATTGCATACTGGAAAATTGGCGAAGATGGCAGTGCTTATAATGTAAGGTAGCTCTGACTCCTCTAGTATTTCCATGTTTAATTGCCCAGCAAGGATGTGGAATTCCAGGAACTGACTCTGTTCCCTTGTCTTTCCTGCTGCAGGTCAGGACAGTTGCCAGAAGTCCATGTTTCTCTAGTACTATTAAAAGCAAAACTGATATTTTTGACTTTGAGAATTATTATTTCTAGAGGAAACTTACTCAAATATGTCTTATTGGGGAGTTCTGTTTAATATGTGGATTAGCCTAAACTCTTGATTTCTATGGTGTGTTTAAGGTGTGTGGAAATCAACCTGTTCATGGTAGCTCTGATTTGAGAGGGTTGTAGTAAACCACATGGGCAAAATACTAGTGAATGTTTTTACCAAATTGAATGCTGATCTGGGGAGGAGGCCATGCCTTTTCTCAGTCCTCGTAAGAGGACATGTAGAGTCCTGTAGCCACCAGCAGTTTGATGTTAGATAATAGAAATTCACAGCTCAACAGCGTAAAATAACCCATATTTAAGTCACTACACAGTGATGAAATGTTAACACATTCTGCACTTGGGATCAGAGGTATTTGGGGTATTTAGGTTTTTTATTTGACTTTTTATGGCTTATGAATGTGACTGTGAATTGCTGTACTTATATTCCTTTTCTGCTGGTCGACCAGTGATCCTTGATCTTCAAATGGTAGTCAGTGACTTTTTGCTTTACTGTGTGCAGAAGAACTGATGGGCAAAAGACTCATCCTGTTATTTCTGTAGAGTAGAAGGCAGAGTCACGACACCGTAGAAGGAATAATGCGTGTAAACAAATTCTACTCAAAAATAGTTCTAATACTATTCCTCGTGTATCTTTGTTCCAAATGAAGTTACTGGCAGTAGATGAGTAGGGGGAAGTTGATTTTTAGCAGAAAGCATGAGTGCTGAAAATTCTCCCTAATATGCGTGTGCCAGCTATACTGTGGCAATGTTGCTGTCAACTCCCTTCCTGTGAGAGCAGCTGTTCAGGGAATTAATCTCTTTGCTTGCTGCAGAGGGTCCTGAAAAATTCAGTGTGCGACTATGGTGGTGGCCGTGGCCGTTTTTAGTGTGACTGTTGATGGGAACTAACTCCATGATCCAGCACAGTAGCATATTGTTCTTTAGACTAACTGGGCCAGGACAAAATTATCATTTTGTGTTGCGTGTGCTCTGTGAGAGATACCGGAGTGCACTTCAGAATTTGACGTTGTGTTTGATAATTTATAGAGCACAGTTTATATTTAACTGTAGACACACTAATCCAGGCGAAAAAGAGTAGTGTATTTTTAGAATCCTTTTTTTATTGTCTGTGCTTGTCATTATCCAGTGACTGAAAGAAGAGTTCACAAATCTAGATCCTCACTGGGGTAGAAATTGAGTTTAATTTCCATTGTTAGTCTTTTCTATATGCAAAAATCAGTGTTATTTCTCAGGATACTTTGCAGCCATGCATGACCATTGCAGCTGCTGCAGGAGCCACTTTCTCCTCTAGCATTTCAACACCAGGCTGGACTAGGAAACCCAGGCTGGATGCCTCAGCAGGCAGGGATGCTTAAGCGATAGATTAGTTTTAATAATGACACGATGTCAGTTCTGTCTGAGTTCTTGCTTTGAGGTGAAGCACAAGATGGAGTGAATCCAGCTCTAAGTTGAAAGAGTCTACCTGTGACTGCTGAGTGTTGCTGGGGAAAGCTGGCCAGCAGAAAGGACAGTAACATGGTTATTTTGGCTTTAATACTTAAGCTGTTCATACGGGTTTAGGCTGTTGGGGATTATGAAGCAGAAATATCCTGATAATGCTGCCACTTTTCCACTTGTCTTTTGACATCTAAGTAAAACCTAACATATGGAGTTTGAGTCAGGGCAGCTGAGGTGGCCTGGGTCTCACTGTGTGCACAAGTGCCTGTATCAGAGCAGGGGCCGAAGTCAGCAGGACTTCTGTCAGGTGCATTAGCAGAACTGTGTCCTAACCAGGAGTATTTTACCCATGAGGTCGGCTCTCCTTTTTTAAGAGGATTTTAGAGACATTTTTAATTTCTTGGTGTTCAGGGCATATTCTTTTATTTGGATGAGAATCTGGTGAATCTGAATATCATTTTGTTCGGAAATTTTAGGAGGCACCCTAGTAATTGGAAGAAGGAGGATGTTTGATTTGGCCTGTGGCATGTTTCTCATCCTTAGTACAGAGATGAGCTTATGTCCAGTTTAAACCATTTGGATCTGTTAGCCTGACCTATGACGGATACATGCATATGTACTTGATATTTTCTTCTTTATTGATGAATAATATATTATTAATCTATAGTAATAGCTCTTTCATCTTAGCATAGAGGCTTTTATGCATTAGATCATTTGAATTTAAGTGTTACTCAGAGATACTTATCCCATACATTAAAACTTACTCCCATACGGTAGAACTTACTCTCATGTAAGCCATTATGTAGATATTTCTTCTGTGAGACTGTCAGAGTAAGCAGCTGCCTCTGCATACTGAAAGGTCATTTCTAATCATTTTTCCACCAGAAAATTCTCAAGTCTTCAGCTTTTATCTACTCATGACCTTTAAAATGGTGGTGGCCATCTTACTTTGGAGCATTGTAACTTTGTCTACCATAGGTATGTTATAGAAGCAAGGATGCCTGTGTCTCATGAAAAGATTATTTCCATAAGCAATATTAGAGTGGCACAGGGCTGTAGACTTGCAGGTGAATCGCAGAAAAGATGTACATGTCTTCTTTCTTACTAAACCAGTTCAGTTTTAAGAGAAACATGTTACTTTGCGGTAAGCTAACATGTTCTCATGATGGAGGTAGAAACTATGATGTTCAGCTAGGTCCTATTTTGGGATCTGTCTCTTAGACCTGCAAGCAGCAGTATCCATAGAGATGATGTTGCCGGCAGTACACATGTTGATTAGTGTTTCCTAATTGCTTTTACCAGTGTGTCTTCATTAAGGTCCTGGTGAGGACAGAGCCTTTAAAGTATCTTGGTTCTCACATGTGTTTTGCTAAACCATCCATTCATGCCTTATACAAGCCTGTCTTTGCACAGAAAATGTATGGGCAACATTTTCAGAAGAACAGCTTATGGCTTAGGACCTGAAATCCTATTGCAGTAAACAGTAATGAACCTTAAATTGCTTAAAGGCTACTGAAAATTGTAGCTTTTGTTTCTAGAACTTCAGTAGAAGTAGCAGCAGTGGGGGACTGGATGTTCCTGGGCTTCACAGAGAGGCCACTCTGTCCTTGCTTTGCTTTACCTTCTGGTAAGTAGATGTTTTTAGGTTTCTGTATGGATTGTAATACAGCTCTCCCCAACTAAGATTATTTTCTTAAAGGGAAAAAGCTAAAACAGGATCGTGACAGTTCTGTGGCACCTGAAGACTTGCAGCAGGCTGCTCCTTACGTGAACTCCTGTGTGCCCGTAGGACTCTGCGTGGATACGCCCCACGCCTCACGTACGCCTGGGTCAGTAACAGAATCGGCTACAGATTAGTAGTATGTAACTTAGTAATAGAGTTAGTGAACTGAACAAGTGAACAAGGAAAAAAACTTGGAGCTAAAAAACCGCAGAAAGTAACCAAAAGTATAAAAAAACTTCCTCAATTCCCTTTGCTCTCATTTCAGTGTATTTTAGGCTGTATGTCCTTTAGACTGAGAATTTGTCTTAGATGTTGATCCTCTACCATGCTCTTCCATTGTTATTAACTAGTCTCCAGGCTTTTGAGAAACTCTAATCCTTCAGGGTTTGCCTGGTACACCTAAAGTTTTTGGTGGTGTTGTTTTGCTACTGTGCTAGCACAAATTTTAAATACAGTGTTTGTTAGTCACCATTTCTTTTTCAAGAGGGACGAGGTCATTGGAAGATCTCTTGCCTTTGTGGTTTCTGCCTAATAAAAGGCAGTCTGTGGAGAAAGAGGATGTTCTCATCAAGTTTTGGCTTGGAGCATCAGTCAGAGATCTCATCTTACTGCAGTTGATTGTTTTTTTCAGAATCCTTGAGCCTTTATATGTATCTTGAAAGAACAAGTAGTAGATACAGATGAAAAGCCAGGTGAGAAAAAGGAGCAATCTAGAAAGTTGAAATAAAATAAAGCCCTTGTAACATTTTAGGTGCAGAGTTGCCTGGTACAAATTTGGCAGAAGTAGAAGGGTGACTGAAGAGGAGATAGAGGTTCTTTTGGAAGGCAAAGCCCTGAGTGTGTTGCCTTTGTTCCAGCTTAAAACCAGGGCAGACCTTTGAGTGGAGGCAGCCAGTGACCCCTGGGGACACAGGTGGGCAGGAGCCATTGATGGCTGTGTCTTGGTGCAGAAGTAGGACACCTCCCTGCCATTGGCCTTTGTTGTAGTCTGTAGCATGTGGGACACAAGGGCGTGTAAGAGCTAATTGTGTAACCTGTCTAATAAACCATGTGTTTTTGATGCAGGTTTTCTCCAGAGCTCTGTTCAGAGTGGTGTTGGAAGGCTATGAAATTGAGGCTGTGTTCTCCCATATCTTTGTATATAAATTATGTTTAATGATAGAAATTACTACAGGCAGATTCTGGCGAAACCAGTGTAAATAAAGAGGAAACTTGCTGACACTTTCTACAAGTCACTTTGTCTTAGTGAAAAGCTTGACCCCGATGGAGGGATAGTAGGAAACTTTTGTGACCATCATCTATTATACTAGTTTTTCTTGCATCTTATTTCATTAGTGCCGTTGAGCACTTTTGCTGTAGACTTTGTAAGATCTTTGGAGGATACTGAAGAAGAGCACCAAACACCTCCGAGGTCTCAAACACATAGTTTCTCCATTGTCTTCAAGAGGTAAAGAGCCTGGAAAGAACGATTGAAAATGAAACCCCATAGAAGTTCATAAAGAACCTCAAATATTGTGAGTTGAGGTAATACATAAGATAGAGCTGTACCTATATTCTGCTTCTGGAAGAGTGTTTATGTCCTTACAGAGGTGCAGTGCAGGACTTTGGTCATGCTTCCCAGAAATCACTGTTCGTGGAGTGCTTGTCCACACATCTACTCCTCAGTCCTCTGGGTTTCCTGTGGGCTTTGGGGCGTGCTGGGCTGTATGTAGGCTTTTTGGAGTTGTCCTATAATTTTTTTATCCCCAGAGTACCTGCAGGAAGAGTAAGAGGCTGTATGAAGTGTGTGATAGATGCTTTTATTCCTGTCTTGCACATGGTTGTTTGGCATGCATTTCTGAGAGTGGCTTCTGATACCTTAGTTACTGGTACTGAAATGGTTGTGGTTTACTTTAGTGTCTCCTTTCTTTCCCAGTTGTTCCCTTTTGTGCTTGAAATCAAATGCAAAACTGTAGAGTCCATAATTCCTGGGAACAGAAGACATATTTATCTGAAAGTCTTAAAAAAAAAAAAAAAAAAATGTGTTGTGCATCGTTATGCTGGTTTGTTTTTAAAAAACGTCTGTCCAGAGTGGTTACTTTACTCCTGGACTGGGTTTGAGGATATGGTGTGTCAACAGAGCTGTCACAGCTTACTGTGTAACTCCAGCAGTTTGCTTAGATACTTTCCTCTCGTTTGATTTTCCCCTTCTGCAAAATTTGCAATATAAATCACACATTTTGCCTTTCCAGTTTTTGTCACTGTGTTGGTACAGCAGCAGTCCCTGCCCTTACTACCCATTTGTACAGCGACTCGGTGATGGTATCAGTTATATCCTTCAGGCACTGCTGTGATAGCAAGTAATATTGCCAATAAACTTTGCATTCATTTCACTGCATATTGGGGACAGAATGTTTTGTTTTAGCATATTCATGCAAAAGCTTATAATGGACTAGATCAGGATAGATTTAGCTATTAAAGAAAATAATTTTCTCCTTTTATTTGAACTGAAGCTTGCGTTTTCAAATGAATGTGTTTGTTGCCTTCTCAGTTTTGATCATTTGTGTGCTCTGTAAAATTATTGTGGCACCATAAATGTGAACTTGATGAAAATGTTTGAATCCCATCTCAACCTGAGTGCAGTCTGAAACCCAAGATTTTTGAGAAGACTATCTCTGCCACAAGAGCCAGAGACTGCTGGTTTTTTGAGCTGAGACTTTCAATTTTATCTATATCTAAAATATTAAATATGACTTTTACTTGAAGGAAGGTAAAGATGGAGCGTGTAAAAGTGAATATGAGTGGGGAGCATGTCAAAATATGGACAGTTAGATAATGATTCATTTCTGGAATATTGGATTTGCCTCCAGGCAGATTTACTCAAAAGCTTCGTTTTCCTCCTTTATTTCATGCTCATGATGTATTTATTAGGTAAATAATAGCAAAGTCTAGTTGTGCAGTACATAAGCTTTAATAAAAATGTAATTGACAGTGAAATTTGACAGTTGTGTTACAGAGAAGAAAATCTGTGCTTGAGCATCGTTTGCCTCTCTTAAGGTCACTTCAGAAAGAGGGCCACATAATGTGTGTGAGGTTTAGGTGCACCTGTCTCTCACTTTGGCCAGAGTCGTGATTTTGAATACCAGTGAAAACTTTAAAACCACTGTTTTGGAGTTTTTTAGCAGTATTCTGGGAAAAAGACATCAACCTGTCTGGGAGTTTTTATGATTCAGTGCCTCATTCTGCAAAAATGCAGAGAAGTGCTTAATCCCCCTGAAGTGAGTAGCAGTGGCTGCATCTGAAAGTGAGCTGGGAGCATGAAGCTGCTGGGCCAGGTCTATTTGTGTGATCCACTCCATACCTATGGACTGTCATTCTGGCTCGGGCATCGCTGTTCACATACAGATCAGCAGATGGGAGGACTGTGGATGGATCAGTCAGGCAGCTCCTGTAAATTGGATTTTTCTCACCTTTAGAAAAGTTCTTTTTGGGACAGAGATTTGTGCTGTGCTGACTTGCAGCATATCTGCTCTTTTGAATGGGAGGCAAAGCCTGTGTCTCATTCCAGAAGGAAAACCTTTGAGAACCTACGTTTATTTTCTTTGAGAGGTTTTGTTTGTTTCTCCTTTTGTCATGGTTGTTCAGGAGATGGCTATGGGACCTCTGCCATGGCACCATTTGTTTTCATTTGTAAAAGCAAACAACTTGCCTTGCTAATTAAAGAGCTTTTTTTAGATAAAGAGGTTTGCATTATTTATCTGAATTCTTTTTTATGGTAGAATGTTCTGAGTTTGTTCATTAATGAACACTTAGAAATAATATAAAATTAGACCTCATGAATTCTGCATGAAGAGTAATTTACCATGATCATTTTTCTTGGCATTTAGGTGCTGTGAACAGTTCATTATTCATGGATTTTTTTTTTTTTTTTTTACTGTGGAGTCCTTAAAATGGATATGTCTGTTTGAATGCTACAGTTTTTAGAGTTTTTTTTCAGAATTTTATTTTTAGGAAAAGGTTGCTTGTGGTATGTTTAAAAACTCTTCTCTTTAGTGCCTATAAACAACACTTACTGTTAGGTTTCTTAATTGTTACTGTTTTTTTTCCGCACATACTGAATTAATTTCTGTTCATTGTAGAATATGGATGGTGGAGTATACATAATTCAGATAACAGAATGGGTGCTATTTGCTGAATAAAAGCTCCTTTCAGTATACATATGGGACAGTCTTTCAGTTCAACATGCCAACCTTCTTTTAGACTGCTGAGAACAAATTTTGTAAACATGCAACATGTATATTTACATTTATTGAGCCACTGGCTATTGCTTATGCATGCAATAGGGAGATAAGGCTGTCTTAGTCTGTGGGTAGTTTTCCAAATGATTCATTAACTGTGCTTTGTAATGGTAGATGGATGTCACATATTTGCTGTAATAACTCAAGATTAATGTCAGTTACTCTGGCTTGTTTGAGCATTGTAATAGTTGTGTTTATACATGCAGGTATTCTTTGGAATATTTTTGGAGCTACTATTTCAAAAAAAAAAAATGGAAATTAATTAATTGTAGAATATAGGTGAAGTTATGACAAAAGTATTTCTGAAACATTATTTGTAATGTAGGAGTTACTATAATAGGTATTTGTCATTGATTGTAGGAAGGGCTATACCAAGCCTTTTGGTAACCACTGTTTTGCAAAACATTGGCAAAGCTTATGCTGTCTTCCTAAGAAGCAAAGCATTTCTTTGTGAAATCTGTCAAACTAAAATACCTTGTACTTTGCTGATGCATTACCATACTGAGAAAAGGAGTACACCAAGAAGTCACTTTTAAAAGCAGCAGTCTGAGGAAATATATCCAGAAGTTGAAATATGGGTTGCCTTTAACTTATAAAATTGCAGTCTTTTAATTTGTCCAAGATAGTATTTTTTTCTGTTATAAATATAGCCTCCAATAATTTGAATATTCTAAATTATCAATGTCTATGAACAGTAACTACAGTTTATTCTTCTTTTAAGATACTCTTGTCCTGTATCTAGAACATGGTGTTGCAGTATTGAGAGTCTGGCAAGTTGTTGACAAAAAAAAAAACACCCCAAAACAAAAAGCCTCTTTATACCAGTAGCATGTGAATGTCATCGCACATGACGTTTGCACTGTAATATTTCAAGATCAGTAGTAGCTGCCTAAATTGGGTCAGAGAAGGTTTACAAAAGCATAGAGATGTTGCTAATTTTAAGTGGCATGCACAAAGGTGTAATACTAATCTTCAAAGGATAAATGTATATTTTGTTTTTAAAAAAATAACATCAGGGTTAAGTCACTGTTAGCTTTTCCACATTTATTTCACCTGTATCAAGATTAGTCCTTGATGAGTTACTTACAGGCTCCTTAAATATTTTTGTAGAATTGAATTACAGCCCAGTACTTTAAAAAAAAAAACCAACCTTATTACCAGTAATTAAAACATAATGAAAGTTAAATGTGTGCTCAGAAAATGAGAGTATCTATTTCAAAAATGTTCATATTGTGACACAAGTATTAAATTAAAAATTCAAGTCTTAGTGTTGTGGATAGAAAAACCAGCAAATGGCATGTTGAAATCTGTTCTTTGAATAAATAATGTTGATCCCATGTCAGTCAGCATATTATATAAGAGTAACAACTGCTTAATATTAAAAAGTCATTGACAGTAAATGTGCCTGTGCATGCACACTGAACTCTTAACATTGGCTTCAAGCTTCGGGCATGTAGGAGAGAGGACAGAATGTTTGGGAAGGAGAGCTTGGACTTACCTTTTTGTTAAGGTTAATAATTGAAGTGTTTTTCTAATGACCTGAATCCGTATGTACATCTAAAATAGATGTTATTCCTATGTGCCCATCAGAACTCCGAATACGAGCTCTGGTACATAACTCCTTGTGCACAGAAATCACTGAGTAAATGGAGACTAAAAATAATGCAGTAGAAAAAATTACATCTGAAATACTTTATCAAAAACGTTTTTAATAATTCTTCAGCATTTCTCTATCCATTATCTCTTTTTTATACAGAAAATCTATTTCCAATAACCTACAACTTTAGAATAATTTGAAGGGCAAATGAGTGCCTCGATTTTCCTTTCTGCTACTGAAAAATCAGGAAAACCTAATTGGAGTTGAGTGAGAGGAACTAGGAAGAAAACCTGGCACCTGGCGCAACATTAGTTTATGCCAAGATATTTTGATGAAGTATTATGTGCGGAAATGTACTTGTTCAAGAGCAGATTTTTACAGAGCAGCTTACTCTTAATGTTCTGAATGTGTTAAATATCTGAGCTGAATTCTGTTCAGTTGCTTGGAAGGTAAGCGTGCTGGAAATGTAACTAAAAAGACTTTGCAAAATGCGTTAAGTAGGACAACAGCCAGTTTGGAATTTTGTTTTCTTTCACAGATTTTAGAAGATCCAGGATTATCGTTGATCATGGGGAACTATAGATAGCTTTTGTGTCTGTTGCTAATAATAGATGATATACCTTCGTCAGTGCATTGTGCTGGAGTCCTGCTTCTGCTGTAACTGAAACCAGTGGTGTGGTGTTCCTCTCAGCTTTAGGGGGCCAGGATCAGGCCCTAAAATTGCAGTTTACCTTGTGGCTTTTTTATGTTGGGAATGATATGGTCAGATGATTTAAACACACATGGAAAGCTGCAGGTAACCACATCAGCTGCTTCACTCATCTTCCATCTTACTGTCAGAATGGGAGTTCACGCACACAATTATAATCAAGTTGGTGCAGATGCAGCGTAGGTGAGCATGTGGACCTCAGCCGAGGCACATTGCCTTGGGGTGCAAAACTCCAACCCCCCAGCAGGCTGTTGTCAAAGCTTGGGGTTGGGATCGGTGTCTGCTGTGGAGTCATGGAGGGGCAGAGATGAACAGATGATCCCGCTGGAATCCTGACCTAAACAGACTTAGCCTCACCTGAAGCATGTAGTAGTATGAGAGTACATATGTGTGTGGAATCAGATTGGAAAAGGAAATATGGCTGATAGAGGGTAAAAGGGAAAGTCTTGAAGAGTGCATAGGGCTGGTACAGGTTGAGGGAGGATGTCAGCAGTGCTTGGTGCCGTGTGGCTGGTGAAATTGGGAGGACGATTCTGGTTTGGATGTGTCAACTTTTTTTTTTTTTTTTTTTTTCTCCAAGAAGTTACTATTTTTGTGGAGTTTGTTTTCAAAATGCTTCTGCTGTGTGGTTCAAGGCCTTCCTGTTAAGCACAATGCGGCAAGGCTTCATTTTACTTAAAAATTGTTCAACCAAGTAGCTATTCCTGGGCTTGATAATAAAAAATAATGGTAATTCAAAACTTATTTCCATTAACAAAACAGGGAGTTATTTCCTAAATGCAGCATTAAACTAAGGCTGAAGCATTTCCATTTAAAATAAATAAATAAAAATAGAATTGACCAGACTATAACCTGGTTAGTCTGAGCCACCCTCATGCAGTTAATCTTAGAACAGACACCATTCTGTTCTTGGTGTATCCCCCCCACCCTCCTGAATTACAGACCACATCTGTCACAACATGTACTTCTCTGGATTTAAAAAAGAAAGAAAATTAAGTCTTGAGTAATTGTAGCCATTACAGGATGGCATGAGGACAGGATTCAGTGTGTGTGGTGGCTTAGCCGTCAGTTCTCTGGTGTTTGGCCCTGGGCAGTGGAGTCTCTTGCTTGGGGCAGTAGTTTGCTTCCACCAAGGCTTTGATGGAGGGATCCTCTTTGATAAGAGATACTCGTGAAGCTGCAAATCGCAAACATCACAACAGAGAGCAGGACCCACCATTTGCTTTGCTTCAGTTTATCCAGATACGAGCCTAAGATGATGGCCTTCCCTGTCAGCACTGGTGACAGCGAAGGCAGGCTGGAAGCCATAGTGGAGGCAAATACCTACATAGAAAAGGCTTAAAGTACCCTTTTTTTCTGCTTCTTTTGTCTGCCTGTGCAGTTTTTGGATGAAAACTTGCATTCTTCAGTCTTCAGCCTGCAGATAAACATGCAGGCAGCTTTGCTCACATGACCAGTGGCACTGGTGACAATGGGGCTACTGTCCTGTATGCGCTTTGCTAAGCTGGAGTCTTATTTGTCATTTTTTGGAAAGGTCTATTTGAGTCTCTTCTGTGAGAAATTGGGAGGTTCACATTTCAAGATAGATGTGCTTGTTAAAATTCCAGGCTGCACCTGGGCCTGTTAAGCCTTCCCTGATTAAACCTTTCTGATTCCAGTAAATATCTGAAGACCTTTGTATCTGTGAAGATTGCAAATCCAGGGCTTTATTATTTAAAGAGGCGTCAGGTAGTTAGTGAAAAATATAACTGGAGAATATAGGTCACCACTGGAACCGGTAAATGGTATGTCTTGGGACACTGAGTTTATTAATTGAAGGCAAGCTGAATGACGACACATTCCCTGGTTAATGTTGTTGTCATTGCACTCTGTGATACAGTTATTAAATAGGTAAAATATTTTACCTTTTCATATAGAGCCATACACTTACTTCATCTGATTTAATGGAACTATAATTTTAATTATGATTATTACCTTAAATTATAATTAAATTTATGTGGTTTAAATTTACATTTGTGAAAATGGCTGTGTGATGAAAGCAGAAATCAGCTTCGCATTAACAAAAAAGAAGTTTTTTTTAACGGCATTTTAGTTATATGCTCACAGCCAAAGACTAGCATGACCTACTTTGCAACAATAACAGAGGAATCAAGCCGGGTTTTTTTGTTGAAGTATCTAAATTGGCCATGAATGCTACCTACTCATTCGTTTGTAAGTATCTTTAAAAATAGCTATTGTATCTATGAAACTTAAGGTTTTTTTTTTTCCTCCTTCTCTTATTTTGATGTAGATAATTAGCACCATGGAGCCTCAGGTGTCGAATGGCCCTACTTCCAATACAACCAATGGACCCTCCAGCAACAGTAGAAACTGCCCTTCCCCCATGCAGACAGGGGCTGCTACAGATGACAGCAAAACCAACCTCATAGTCAACTATTTACCCCAGAACATGACCCAGGAGGAGTTCAGAAGTCTCTTCGGGAGCATTGGTGAAATCGAATCCTGCAAGCTCGTGAGAGACAAAATTACAGGTATGCACTTTGTATCATTGACTTTATCTGCATCAGGGTCACTTTACATTTGGGGTCAGCAAAACCTCAGTGCTTATATTTCAAGTGCTTAGCACAGGGAATACTGGAAATACTGTGGTAGACCTCTTCAGAGAGTAGACCTTCAGTTTTCAGTGATGCTCACTGACCCTACAACTGCTGTAGGAAGAAGCCCCTCATCTTTCAGCCTCTGTACAGATCTGACGTGGAGTACAAACGTTGCCATCTGCATGTGTGTAGCACACTGTAGCTCCTTGCAGTGGACTTCAGACGATAGCGTTGCTTTCCCAATCCATCTGTTTTATTATTTAACATTGACTTAGGTTGTAGGAAGGTAGTCTAAATGGCTTGAGCCAGCTGACCGTTCCTAGTTCTGACTGCTTTGTTTGAATCTTACCATACCTTTACCAAATTTTTCCATAGCAGCACTGTAAAGTCAAGGTGCTTCTTCATGTCCATCACAGCTTATTTACTGTGGCGTTCTGGAGTAGTAGTGGTCTGTAGTTGAGAGCCATTGCTGTGGCTTTCATTTGTGGATATTAGATAATGAAACTGTTCCCTGAAAGCATTTTAATTTGCCATGATCCTTTTCTGCATGAAGCAACACTTTGTTGGTAGGTACTTTCAGAGTAAAAGCTTCCCATTACTCATAATATCTCCAAGAGAGGAATGTCTTCAGTGTTGCTAGAGGAGATGTGGACAGGTGCAGATGCACCTAGCCCACTCTGTGTCCTCGCTGCCACCGCCAGGAGCTCACTGATGCACAAGGTGATGGAATGAACAACCAGCTTTTATAGCTTGCTTTATAGGGTAGTTTTATAGGTTGTGTGTCTACTCACACTGTAGGTGGTGAACAGCTGAAATTTCACTGCTGTTTGGTACATCACTGGCACTGGTATGTTTAGCACAGAGAGCAGCAGCCTTGGGAAGGAAAGAATTCCAGAAAAGGAGCTGTTTCCTCTCAGATACACTCCTGGCAACGTGGCTGTGTGCCCTGTGAGAAGAGGCACCATGTAAAGATGAGGAATTAAAATGCAAATCTTCATACCTGCTTCCCTAACAGCCTGGCAGCCATTGTACTGGCAGCATTAGGATGATCTGCTTAGTGGTCTTAAACATGCAATGCTTCTTTTTTTATTTACTTCTGACATCTAGCAATGTTCTGGTTGAACACGAGGCACATAACAAATGGCAGTAGCTGCAGGGCAGCTCAAGTCCACAAAAGTATCGTCCAGCAGAGCTTTCTTTAGCACGTTGACCATGATGTATCTATTTCAGTATATCTTCTGATTGGGCAACAGCTTCAGGGGTAGTAAAAGGAAGAAGACTGAAAAATGGAACTGACTTATGCTTTACTCTTTTCTACTTAAAACAAATCACTTATAACCTCCCACTCCAGAAATGTCCATGCAGATAACTAAAGTCCTCTTCTTTTAAGCATAGCTATCTCAATGTCCCACCCTTAATATCTACCACCCAACCAGTTTAGCTCCAGACTCTTTTTTCTTTTAGTCTGAAAATAATCTGAGAAATAAAATTGCAGGTTACTTCAATTATTTCAAACAAAAGTGAATACCTAACCCTTATCTGCAGAAGTCTAGTGTGCCTAGCTTGAATTTTTATCATGGCGGGTCCTGTATTTCATGAGATTTTTTTGCTTCCTCTATCCCTCAAATTCATGGTGATTTCCTTGCAATATCATTTCAAGATTTCAGATATTCAGTGTTGTTTTCATAGAGAATTGGCTGTATTTAGACAGAAAGCCATTACTTCACTGGCTAGGAACAGTATTCTTTTTGTTTCATTCAATCTCCAGGCTTTAGTCTCTGTGAGAAAGAAGATGTGAGAAATTTGTTATAGGATCTTGTGACATATTCTTGGGTATTTTTTTGCCTATGTTTTGTCTTTCTGTACGAAGTACATAAATCTTTTATGAGGAATAAAATTCTTTAAAGGAACTGTTCTTTAAAAAAACATACACAGATGCTGTGAGGACATCACCCCAAAATGGCTGGGGACCCTATGTGTTGTTTTAAAAAGTGATAAAAGTACAAAAATCACCAAACTTGCAAAAAAAAAATTGTCCTCCAAGGTATCTGTGCCACTTTTGAAAAGAGAGTTTAATCTGCCAAGGCTTTCAGGCCTGTTATCAAGGCATTGTGCAGTATTACTGCGTTTTAGGATGTGTGTTCTTTCCTCATGCTCAATTCAGAGTTAGTAAATGAAATGCATTCCTCTGCCAGAAGCAGTCCATGTTTTTAAAGGTTCTTAGAACACTGAAAACAAAAACTAAGGTAAAATATCAGGTAAATCAAGGAAAGCCAGAATAAAAAGTTAGCTGCAGAGAGAGGTTGTTTCAAGAACAATAGAAAAGGTCGCAAACCAAATCCTCGTCATTAAGTAGTTACCCTGGCAAAACCACATTAGAAAACCTCCCATGTATTTCTGAGCCTAGATGGGATTGAATTGGTTCATGTAAAAGATTTGATTTCCCCTGTCCTGTTAAGGAATTGCACAGATCTTATGAAATAACGTTTAGGCTCCCAAAGTACTTCTTTTTCAAGGAGTCGAAAGCTAAACAAAGCCTGTTAAACGTACAGGATCCCTTTGAATGAATTTATGACCTGAACTCCTGTGATAAATTTTAAAGTGGATTAAGCGATACGTCAGGACAAATCATTTGCTCCAAATCTTTTTGCAGTCTTAAAACAGTAGTAGAGTTTTTTAAGAAAATTGATTTATGATGCTACCCCTTGCTTTGGAAAGACACATGTTTAAACAAGCATATTCCTTTACTAAAAAATATGCTAATTTGGTAGTACACCGTACTGAGTTGAATAGGAATGACAGCTTCTAAGACAGCCTTTAATTTGGTATTCAAAACCAAAATTGTAAACTTCGGTTTTGTTTGGTAGCTTCTCAGAACAGGCAGGATATACAGTAGCATTTTAAAAAATGCTAATGACTTGAAAGGAGGTGGAAGTCAGGCATACATTTTAATTATGGGGGAGGGGTTGCAATAGAAAAAATGGATTTTTTTTTTTTTTTTTCGCTGCAGAGATTTTAAGGGAAGGAGACAAGGAAAAGCAGACAAGGAAAAGCAGACTGAAGATAGTTGCCTTCATTTGGCAGGGCTGTTTAATAAAAGCAGAACTTGTGGTTGTAAACTGTGCTTATTAAATTCTTCATTTACACTACCTAATTAATTCTAGCATTTTAAATTAACAGTGAAACTGGTCCCTGCTGTACCGTTTCATAGCTACAGCATATTTCGTCCAACAACCCAGTTGTTCAGGTTTAATCAGCTGCTCTCAAAAAATGAGAAGGAACTTGAATTTAAAAAAATCTAATTGGCATAAACATTTTAGAGCTACATTAGATGAAGGGAGGTGACTTCACAGAGGAAGACTACAGCTTCAGATGCGTGAGGCTCCTCTATTCCAAGCGACACTAAACTGTATAGTGTTGCGGATGTTCTTGATTTCTTATTTTGTCCAAAAAAAGCCAGTGATAAATATCTTCCTGACTTGGGGAAGGAGAGGACTTGAATTTACCAGAAATCTGAGAGAAGAAATGCTGAACTTGTTTCATCCTGTGTTTGAAAACAAAAGATCCAGTCAGAGTAGTGTCCATTGGAGACACTGTAATTGCTGCTGGCCAAGTGAGTTGTCCTTGCTGACATAGTTTGTGTGTGGGAGAAGGGGACATTTGTTATAAATTTTTTTTGCTTTTTAATTTATTTGATGACCTTAGCTGACCTCTTAAGAACTCTCTTTTTATTTCTCTATACTATGTGGAGAATTTACAGTTGCAGTTTACAAGAATTTACATTTCCAAATCTTCAAATGGTTGATATCTAAAATCTTTGGATCTCAATCTTTCATATCTTAGGACAATCCAGGCACACTGTGGAGCAGAATATTTATTATACAGCATTTCTGTGCATCACTTATGTTAGGACACGGTTTGCATATTCC
>NW_008588448.1:21740-28963 GCF_000691845.1 Merops nubicus
AATTTGATGTTCTTTGCATGCATAATCATGAGTCTGCTCCTCTGCCCAAAAGAGCACCTCTGTTTCTAAATTGTTCCTTTGGAATTTGCAATTCCTTTAAGATTATGCACAGAGGTTTACATCTTTCATTTTAATTTCAGGTATTTATAATAGAACTGATGCAGACTTAGATTAAAACGGCAGTTGAGAAATAATTGTGGCCTTGTAAGTGTAAGTATTGATGATCCCAGTGAAAATCCAGGACAGGCAAGCTATTGACTCAAAGCAGTAGCATCTGTTTTGTCACATATTAGGAGAGAAAGAAACATTGCCTGTTTTACCTGTAGTCCTCTGTAGAAATTATGGTTTTCCATTCCTCATTCTTTGGATGTGCAACCATATGCTTCAGGAACCAAAAGCTAACAAAATGGCAGAGTCCAAAATGATGCATCATTATGAGACAGTACAGGAAGAGATCTTCCATGTGAGCAGTGTTGAGTGCTCATTTCTCCATAGAGGAGCTTACCAGCACAGACCCAAAAGGTGCTGCTATAAAAAGCAAAGGCCCAGATTTATTTAACGAAACATGCTCAGTGAATGATGGTGCTTCTGTCTGAAATGTGCTGTTTGGAGATGGTATGCTTGGAGTGCCCTGAAATTTCAGGCCTAATTAAGCAGCCTTAATTTCAGTATCTGGGATTGGTCACTGTTTTGAAAGCAGTGGCTGGAGAAGGTCTGTGTCCTCAGGAGCGGAAGCCATTAATTCCACAGTGTGGTGGTGACCCTAAGAGGCAGGAGGGAAGGAAGCCAGGTATGATCATTTTCCCCAACAGCACGGCCCCCCAGGAGGGAAGCTCCTGAATGGAGGTGTGCAGTAGAGGGAAAACACTTCCCTTAGCAAACAGATATCTCTAGTACTGACCAAGTGTTTGCAGCGGGCAACAGCTAAGCTTTAGGTGTTTTAATGGGAGGCTTTGATGCCTGATTGAATAGATGAGCATGAGGTCACTGTGTCCATCTTGAGATCGAAGGGGGACTCTGAAAGCTCACCATAATAGAAAGACACAAAACAAAACCAGAATTAACAGTTAAATTTAAGAACAGGAGAGAGGCCTTTTGCTAATACAGTTCATGGCGGTAGGCAAGCGTTGCATGGTTGAGTCTGCATTTGAAAGACTTGGGCTGGCAACTGCAGAGACGTTAGTAAAATGGTGCAGCTTTGTTATGGGGGAAAACATTTCTTTTTATTCGAGGGAAATAGTTCATAGGTGTTCATGTTTAGAAGCTGCAGACAGAACAGAGTCACTGACAGTTTCACATAGGCTACCAGTATTCTGTGTGTTTTCTGGAGGAGTTTTGTAAAAGGGCATACCAAGTGTTTCCTACTTGAAGAAAAAAAATGACCCACATGTGGGTAAATATAGCTTACTGTGAAACCCAGCATTAGGTTACCTGATCCTAAATTACTGAAAGTCTAATCTGAGCATAAACTACTTTTACATTTGATGTCCAATTCACTGATTGTGCTTTGAAAGTGCCTTCCAGTTTGAGATTTTACTGGTTCCAGCAGTTTTCCCCTCTTAAAATACATTAAACAGATAGGATTATAGAATGTAGGGATTATGTTAGATAAGACTTATAAACTCTTTAGAAAGTATGTAAACACTCATGCCTCATGGCATAAGCCCACCTAATAACAGGGTTTAGGAGAAAAATACCTTGTAGAGATAGTTTATTCCCTTGTTGACTTGGAAGGGTTTTTTTAGTAATTCTCTGTAAAGCAGTGGTAACTAGTCACTGATCTGTGATCGTTTATTTGGTACAGTTCTTGTTAGACTGGACTGACTTAGCAGCAGTTGCTTTACTCTAGCAGATGAGAATTAACACAATCCTTCAGAACTGAAAAATAAAAAACTTATGTATTGGGGTTCACCATTTACCGAGTGAATATAATTCTAGCTAATCTGGTTTGATTGCATTTAAAGGCCATATGTAGAAATGCCCCTTAAATTAGCTGTATAGGGATTCTCTGTAAGAAGCAGTGCAGTTTTTCTGTGTTTGACTTCTGTGAAAGCAAAAGACTTAGTATTTGCTGAAATAGGAAAAATATTTATGCAGCGGAGTACTCTGCTAGAGTTCTTTTGTCTGCAAAAAAATAGTAGCAAATCAAATTAATTACTTCAGGTTTTTCAGGAAGTGACTTGTAGATTGGCCTCGTATTTTAGTAGGTACAGGAGATTTGTATGGGAGTTATTTCTTTGTGTTGAGTACGTGGTCAAAATGCAATGAAGAAAGAGCGGTCAGAGTAGTGTAACTGCAGCTGGAAGTCAAGTGCCCAGGAAAGCATAAGTCTAAAATAATCTGGTTTAGAGCTGAAAAAAAGAAAATTCTTCCTGTGAATCAGATGCAGTACAGAGCGTGCTTCAGTTTTGGTTATAATATTTGTCTGGTATCTCCAACTGCATGCAGAGAACAAAATAGTAGAAGATGGGAAAAAATGGACATGTTTTAAAGGACCTTATACAAGGTCCTTTAAAAATATGTAATTATTTTTTTAAAGTCATTGAAGGCTTTTGATAAGTTGATCTTAAATTAGTGCCTTATTATTTTAGGTTTAATAGTTTCTTACTTCCTGAAGTGTATTCTGTTCTTTAACAGAGATAAACCTAATATCCTGTTCTAAAAGTGCATGGAGTCAAGATGATCCCTAAATATTATCTAAATGCACATTTGCATTAAGTATCTGAATGAAATTCATTAGCATGGGGTGGGGGGAGCAACGGAAGTGGTGGTCTCTTAGTGCTGGATCTCTAAAATGATTGGTATGGTTTGATGTTGATGGTAAAAGCTGAGGAAGACTCAGATTTGCATCCATCATTTTCTTCATCACCTCTCTGCAGTTCTCTGGTGTACACTGTGCTGGCGAACAAAAGAATTTTGATTTCTTGATAATTGGAAAAAAAGCAATTGAAATGAGTTTTGGGGCAAATAGGCAGAAGACAGGTAGGCATGACCCTTGTGCTGTGAAAAAGCTTTCTGATTAACTTTGGCATTTTCAATCCTGAGTTGGTTCTGAAGTGTATTAAATGCCTTTAATGTGTACTTAGTTTATTCTCCAGTTTTAAAGCTTGGTTTGAGTAAATAGCATTTCTTTCCTGTCAAGTCTAGTGAGGAAGGATTAGCAGCGTGGCTTTCCTCAACAGCACAAGCACACCTACACCTCCAAATTATGTCTTCCAAATAGAAGGTTATTTATGAGGCTTTTCAGTGTCTGCTTACCTTCTAGTCTGAGACTTTTTTCCATCCTTCATATCATCTGTATTGCAGATAACTGTCTGTCAGGGAACAGCAGGTGAAACAGCTCTGTAAATGTACCCTCTATTTGATGATGGTCTACACTTAACCTCCAGTGATGTCTGTCCTTTATCCCCTCATTCTAGCCTCCTCCAGGACTCATGCACAGCTTCTGTCCCTAACTGTTTTTCTTTTCTTTCCTTTTAGCCCAAGGAGGACAAGGAGAAAGGGGAGGAAAGGAATGAGAGTTCTGGGAAATCTCTGGGAGGTTGGCAGCAGTGTCCGCTAATAATCCAGTATCTTCGAGCAGAGGCAGGGTCTTTTTGGGCAGGAGTATACAGCCCACCAAAGGATGGATACCTGTCAGGGCTCCAAGGCTGACTTTCCCAGCACTCATCTGATCCCTGCTACTCAAGACCTTCTGCCCCTCAGCCATACCAATGAGCAGCACAATTGTGCTATGGCTGTCACCTCTGCCTGTCTCTCCAATGCTCTTGCTAGACAGTTTGCCCAAGAGGAAAAGTGACCTGTGTAAAACCAGTCTAAATGGTTTTGAAACTGGCCTGCCTCCTGTTCTCTCTTGTCACAAGACTGCATTAGGAGTTTCTTCTTGGCTTTAAGATGGTGTTTAGTAAGCGTGTGACCAGGATTACTTGATCTGCCTGCAGTAGCTGTTTCTCAGACTCCATGAGCCAGGAACTTCTTGCCCCTTCTTTGTTGTAGAGCTGATCCGTCATCATTTGGCCTCATAGCATGCAGGTGGTTTTCTCTACACTCAGAAGATCCCTGCAAAATCATCTTCACCTTGACTTCTGGGAACCTAAGACCTTCAGATCAATACTGGGATGTGCTAACCATGGGAGTGTATGTCCTCAGCACTCCTTTTTTCCTCTGTTTTCTGGTAGCTTGGTTTATGTGCAGTCCCTGTGCTGATGAAACTACGTCTTCAGACTCCATCCACTTAGACCCTGTCCTTCAGATCATCTTTGCTTTCGCGGGTATTCTGACCTGAGCAAGGATCCATTTACACAATCAAGCCAAGTTGTTTTCTACCTGTTGAGTGAGATGCCATCTGTAGAGAACAAAGGTCCTTTGGGGATATCTACTGCATGGAGGTCTTGCCTGGCCTTATGTCCTTCTTTTGCTTCCAGAAACTTCAGAAGTTCAATCCCAATGCTTTGAAATCTAGGGCATCATCTTAATTTGACTTAAGGTTAAGAGGCTTTAATTTCTAGTTAAATTATGAACAAGAGTATATGGAGAGGGGGATTTACTGCTGTTTTTTACACCTGCACATCCCTAACGCTGCTCACCTTCTTTTCTTTGCTTCAAGGATAACTTCTTGCTGCCTGAACTGGTAGTCTAACAGCCTTTGTATGCATCACACCGGCAGCCAGCACCGAGAACCTTATCAGTAATCTGTTGGCTACTGGAAGTTACTCTGATGCCTTTGCCAACAGACCAGTGCACATCTTTGGATTTCAGCAGCATCCTACTCCATGTCCTATGCTTCATTCCTGGAGCAGTCATGGATAGGCTGCTGCAGCCTCTGACTCTTCAAAGCATTTGTGGCACAGCCTGAATCTTGCTCAGGCCCCTCTGCATCTCTCCATGCCTGTTCAGACAGGTTTTGCCCAGGTGCCATGTTTTGTATTCCTATGATGCCACATTCTTGTGGTCCCTCTCATCCCTGTGAGATTCTGTTTCTAGAAAGAGGGCAAGAAAGCATCATGTCACCAAAGTCCAAATCTGTTTCTTTGCCTATCCTCCCTGGCTCTGCCTTGGCTGACTCACCGCTGAGGGTTGTTGGATATAGGTGCTGTTCTCCATCTTCTTGAGCAGAATCCATCACTGGTTCTGCAGATGCTCCTACTTGTCCCTGCTAGAAATTTCAGTGTAAGTTACTGACTTGCAGGTGCTGCTAGATACATGATATTGGACTAGGCAGACCTGCTTTGACCCAGTACTGCTGTTCTTACGACTCTCACAGCATCTCTTTAATCAGTGGAATATATCAGCTTGAGGGGGAAAAAAAGCCCTGAGTGTGTTTATTATTTTTATTCACAAAAGCCCAGACTCGGCTTTTTTTCAGTTAGATGGTTTTTTAAGGGGTGTTGCAAAAGCAGATGGACAAAAAGCTGCGTCATACTCACCTGCAAGCAAACAAATGGCAGCACTGCCAGTATGATTAATTGTTGCTGTACTAGAGGGGCTGCTGGTTCTGTGGTGGAAGGTCTAATGTGCCTGCTGCCCTGTGAAGATAATTGTCTTGTGCTCAAGCACATTTTAAAGCACCTTAAATTAGATATCATCAAGCTTCCTCTTGCTACAGCATTCTAGAACCCACAAAATGAGACCACCTTCCCCTTCTTTAGGATGCTGTTGGTTAGATGTAGGGGGGTGTTTTGACTTTCCCTGTTGTGAGGATGGTAGGTAGGGCATGAGAAGATAGGACACGTAACAAGGAAGAAGTATTCTCCAGCAGTTCCTTTTTTAGCCTCCTCTGTTCTCCTGTGTGCTGTATCTGTGTCATTTCTATTTACCAATGCATCTTCCTCCCATTCCTCTACTTTTTCTTTAAATATTTTCCTGCTTTGCAAGCCACTTTGTCTCAAATTGAAAAAAAACAAATCCCAAATGTTAACAGCTTGAGAGCCTGACGGATAACATTTTTTTTTTCCCCCTTCTGCTTTCTACTACACTGGAATAGCTGCTTTTTTACCTTAATATAGTTTATTGGTAGGACTGTGGTACTTATTTGCTCCAGGTTAGGTATGTTTAGGTACTTTGCCAAACTGGAAACAAAAGGAAAAATATGTATTTTCCCTCTCTTTTTACCACCTACATACTTACATTGTGAAAAGCCTTTTTACAAGAGCTGTGTAACATAAAGCCTGCACTGATCTTGGTGGTGATCAGCCCGCAAGAACAGCTTGTAGTCATGATGTTCACATACGATGCATCCAGTGCCATACATGTGCATAATGTCACAGGAGAAGGTGCTGACTGATAGAGGCGAAATCTACCACCTTTAAAAGGAAAAGGTTTGCTTTTCCACCTGGAGAAAATCCATCAAGGAGCATATTCATGTTAATATTATTTTCAACAAAATTACTAAGAAATACAAGTGATAGAACGAAGTAGTACATGCACACAACAAAGTCATAGTATTTTTCTCCTTTAAGCTGTTTTCCTTTTCATTACTTCTGATACATGCTAGTACCTAAAAGGAATATTATAAACATTTGAAATATATTTAAATTCCTGCTCTTATTTTATAAAGTTCTTGAAAGTTCTGTCTTAAAGCTGAAGCGAATTAAGTAGGCTAACAGTCCAAGTATTGATGGATAGCAAAATTCTATAGGTAGCACAACTTGGAATACAATAAAGTGGTTTTACTTTTCTCAGCATCTCTCCAGATGCTATGTAAAGTAATCTACGTAAATCTAACTATTACAGATTAACCTTCTTAGCTGTCAGGTTGCAGCTTTTGTTTATGTTTTCGCTGATTAGATTAAAAATGCTGCAGACACAGGTTGTGTTGTTAATATTAAATTTTGTATTCCGGTCTGTAATAAATGACTTTCCTCTGCGCATTGGAAAAACTGGTTAGTAGAGCTCAAAGAGAGTTTAATTAGTAGGCTGTTTGAGATGGAATAGGTATTTTGAGTCATTGTTCAGAATTACAGTGAAATTTCTTAGTGTTGTGGTGGCTTTTGTTTTTTGTTGTTTGACAGAGGCTGAGGTACAAAACCTTAAATGTTGCTGAATTAAATCATTTAATGACAAAATTACCAGGGCTTTTTGAATTTGCAGGCAACCAGGTTTCAGATATTGCTGCTGCAGTGTGTTGTTATGTCCTACTTAGTATTCTTGTTTTGCAAAACAAACTCTTGTTTTTCTCTGGTTTTATGTGCCTCTTCAAACTAGAAGTGTTACTGCCACTCTTT
>NW_008588448.1:28994-58627 GCF_000691845.1 Merops nubicus
TGTTTCCAGGTTTGAGGTTGCACTGGATCTTCATATCTCATCTTATTCTGTCTCGATTCCTCTGTCTGGCATAGGTCTTATCAGGAGGAGAGCATCTTATAAATGCTATAAACCAGTTGCATGTTACTTTGAGCCAGGACTGAATTTTCACTCTGCTGGTGCCATTCTCTGACCCATCACAAAAGTGGGAACCTTGGTTGGTGCACAGGCTCTGTCCTGGGTCTGTCCTGCCTTTTTCTCCCTGTTGCTCTACCACTCCCCATAGTCTTCTAGAATAGTGGGCTTTCTCATAAGCTTTGCCTCTGGGTGCTTGCATCCATTTTGTGCAGAAGTTTGGTATATTTGCAGCAAAATTGTGCACATGGTGCAGTATGGGATTACTGTGATCTGGCTGTGGTTGAAGTCTGACTGGTGAAAAAAATCACTGCATTTCTTTGGTTTGCTCTCAGCTTCTCTATTGTTCAGTATTATTTTTTTCAGTTGCCTTCCACTTTCATCTAAATTTTAGAGAACACGAGTGTTTGGGATGGGTTGCAGAAAGGGAAGATGAGCCTTCTGTAATGAAGCATTTACCTCCTCTGTGACCTACTGGTTCACACTGGAGTGTCTTTTCTCTTTGGTTTCAGACCATGTCATTTTTTTACCCTCTTAATTCCACCTTCTCTTACAAGTAACAGTGCTAAGAAGCACATTTTTAATATTTCATCTCCACTCTTTACACATTTGAAATACCTGTAGGCTTGTGCATCTCCTCTTAGTCACAACTTAACCGAAGGGTAGCATATTTTAATTTTTTAATATGGACACATCTAATCTTGCATCTCAAGTCACACTCAAGCCTTAAGTCATTCTTGATAAAATAACCTGCTGGTTGCTGAGATTTGCCTTCAGTTTGTTGCTTTCCTTACCTCCACGACTTGCATTTCTTGCTGTAATTCAGTGAAGCCTTTACTGTTCTTTATGTACCACTAGTCCAGAGAATGCTCTGTCCCTTCTCCACGATGCGACATCGCCTGGTGGGGACGTGAGCAGCTTCCTACCCCATATTGCCTGCTTTATGTAACACAGTGACTTTTTTAATTTCTGTTGCAGATTACTTTCCACGCTGCTGCTTAACCATTTTTTATATACTGATATTGTCTCTGTAGTTTTTTTCTTCCCTGGGTCTATTTGTTTTCACTTTTTCTTACTGAATATTGTTTTAACTTAGCCTGTTTGTTTCTAATGTCTGCATTCTTGTGTTTAAATTGTCTCTTCTTCAGCATGGAATTTTCTGTTCGGGATAGACAAGTCATGGCTGTTTCTTGTCCATTCATGCCTGTCCCCAGAACACTGGATTTTTATAGTACAGTCCCTGTTCTGTTCTGGGACAAAGCAGGGAGGAGTGTGGCCTTGCTCTTCTCAGAACAGCTGCTAATTCAGAGGCTGTGTGCTCCTTGAAGGAAGGGGGAGGAGAAGATGAAAAGAAGGGAAGCAAGAGATGTCAGCTAGGGAGTGAAGGAAATCCAAATATTTGTTTAGAAATGGAGCTGTGTTGTCTTCTGTATTTTAGGAGAAGTAGCTTCTGGAGATTTACCTCATCAGTTGCTTGCAGTAGTATGAATGTGCCATGCTTAAAATCCAGTTTTACACTTAAACTTGATAAAAGCAGGAAAACAAAGGAGGAGGATAATCTTCAGCATGAAATGTACATGTAGTTTACAAGGCATCTTCAGCCCAGCACAAGTTACCATGGTCCAATAACAAGGTTACTGTCTTTGGGTGAAGGATGAGCAGTTTTAGATGTGTGTTCTGGTGATTGTGTTACTCTGTCCAAGTTCACCCTGGAAATCTCAATACCTTTTAGTTTCTATTTTCCAAAATAGAAAGAAAAGTGCTTTCCTCAGTGGTGTCTGTGAGGAAAGGTGCATTACAGAGATAAAATGCTTCCATGCTATGGTAATGGGAGCCGCAGAAGACTCCAGCCAAGTCAGCAGCATCTGTCTCAAACTACCACTTAAGCTTTACATGCAGATTATTCCATGTCCTCAGGTACAGTAATTACACAGCTGACTTTATTAAACTGTATAGTATGCAGGTAAGAGCAAAGTCTTGTTTCAGGTGAGATACAGAGCATCTGAAATGCTAGAAGCCTTTAAGAGGCTGTGAACGGCTATTTGCAAGGGTAGGCATGTTTTACATTGCTGATATGGTCAAGTTTAAAACAGAATAACTGCATGTTTCTGAAAGTCCTCTTGAGATTTTTGTGGGAGTAGGATTTTTGGAAGGATTCGGTGGTTCTGGGCAGCAGCAGGCTCTGTCAGAGCATGCTCCAGCTTGTTCTGTTTTCTGGGTGGCTATATGTGGCTATTTTAGAATGAGAATCACCGCTGTGTCTAATTCTGAGGAATAGCAGCTACTGTCAGTTGGTAATTAATTTACATGAGAACTTCTACTGCTTCAGCATTTCTAAAAATCAAGATGTTAAATTAAACCATGTTGCATTAAGGGATTTGTGAAAACTACAGAGGAGCACAAAATTCACGTAATCTCTGGCACTGCTTGGTGAATCCAAGCTTTCTATCTTGGCAAGGTGCTGGTTGAATGATGTTGCTTTCTGTTGTGGGGAGCTTGCAGTTAGGTTTTGGGGCTCTTTTTTTTGAGGTCCTGGTGATTCTCTTCCAAACAGATGCAGAGGTCACGGGGTTGCATTTACCTCACTGGCACTAATTGCTTGATTGCTTTAGCAATGTTTATAGGATTCCTTCAACATTTTGGGCGACACTGGGTTTTTATTCCCTCTTACTTCGCTAGGCTTGTTGTCATGGTATCTGCCAGCACTTCCCATTCAGATATTAAAATTGAGTGGTGTCTGTATGTCTGGTTCATTTTCCGTCTCTTACCCTCTCCCCAAGGGAGGGTTTTACGTGGGATGTAGCACACTGCTTGCAAGGGCTTCCTTTGGGGGATTTTTTTAATCACGCAGCAGTATCTCTGTTGGAGCAGGCCTGGTGGAAGGAAGACCCTTATACTTGGATTGGAGTTTATTAAATCCTACATGTGTTGAGCCCCCATGGGAGCTCATTGTGCAACTTGTGACTCCCCCTGAGCCCCCCAAAAAGGCCTTGTCTCCTCCACAGATGAGCTTTTATCTGAGTCTCTCTGGCGTTGCCAGGCATAAGGCAGTGATAGGAATTTTCTCCCTGGAGAATTCCTGTGGGGAGGACCAAGCCTTTGCTGTTCGGAGAAGAGTTTACTTCAGGAATCTTGTCCCATTTGAGCAGGTTTGTGTCAGCATGTATGCCTTTACACGTGCTCTAGCTAGAGCTAGGCTTCAGCTTGTGCAACATAGAGGGCTTTTCCCTGAGGTTTGGGTTTAGATTTAATTAATTATTCATTATGAAACTACAAACAAGTTTTTTAGGAGGGAATCTGTTATGAGTATATCCCAGTGTGAATCTGGAACCTGGTTTTCCTCTTCAGTAGGAGTCCACTAATCCTCAAAATTTTGATAAACTAATGTCTGTTTTTAACCAAGGATAATCGTGCTACTTAGTTGTAGGTGGACTGTTGCATCAAAACATATTTGGGGCTCTAAACTGCATTGCATTTAAATACAACTGACTTTTTCTAATGTAGAAGTGGGATCTTCTCAAATGGACTAGCATGAGCACCCAAAATACAGCAATTTAATGGAAGATTCACAAGCAAATTTTGTACCCGTTCACTCTCCCACAAAGGCAAAACCCAGGCTCCTCATCCTTCTCTTGTTTTTGCTTTGAGGAGGACTATATGTTTTTCCCTAAATTCTTGTGAGTGATAGTTGTATTGTAATAGGAGGATGATACTTTCTTGTTATTCATGGACAACATGTTATTAAATCCTAGTCTGTATGAATGTCAGGAGTCTGTATTCTGAGTAAGCTATAGACTAAAGAGTGATAAAGAGCAGGGCTGAGCACAGAACAAGGTACTGTTATAGTTGGGTTACAGTGACAGCGACAGCCTTAGCTTGCCCGTTTGGTCCTAGAAGCTGCTTTCCTCTGGTTTGCCTCTCCTGTGACTGCAGTGTGCATCTCTGGGGTGACAGCAGGTGCTTCTCCTTAGTGAAGGGCTGGAGGATGACTGAGACTGGTGTTACTGGCATGCAAAAGGATCATACAAGGAGCAGGGTTTGAACTGGTCTCATGACCAGATCTCATTTTCCCTTGATCTGAATCTTTTCTCCATAGCTTCCTTTTTTTAGGTAAACAGCTCTATTGTTGGTAACTGTCATTGAAACAAAAAAAAAATGAAGCAGGCGATTCACTTGACCCTTTTTGTACAATTTGAATGTAGCTGCTCAAGGGTATTTGTGTAACCTTTTCCGAAAGCCCCTACTTCACACAGCTTTTCATGAGTTGCAGTCATTATTTGTCCTTCCAGAAGTGTATTTAAAATGCTTCTGAAATGGTTTGGAGGCTACAAAGGGCTTTGCTCTGAAATGGGACTACCAGCTGGAGCAGGGCTTACTTTGAAAGTCAGAAGTCTCTTCTGTTACTGTTATTTAGAAGCGTGATGATTCTTTCTCTTGCTTACTGCTTTCCTTGCCAGCCATCTGTAGGTGGTATTTATTAGGAACATCTCCAATTTTTTTATGACAATTGTTAGGAAAGGTTGAAGGGCATGTGCAGGTCTGCTCGGAAGAGTCACAGGGTGGCCAGTGAGTTCAGCTCAGCGGCTGTGATAGAGAGAAGCTCACCCTGGCACCAGTTTCTTCTCTAAATGGTTGCTGATGTTGGAACAGGCAAAAATTGGGGCCAGGAGGCTCAGAGAATTCATGGCAAGCATGACTTTATCTTTTGGTCCCAAACCCAGAGCGACTGAAGGCTGTTACCATCTGACGGCTTCTGCCTGGCTAATATGAGATGAGCTGTCAGACGTGGCCTACTTCTGAAGGGAGGGATTGTGTCAGAGAAAAGCATCAGCGCTTGCTGGCGTTCATGTTATGGCTGTCAGGCGGGCAGTTTTAATGAGGTTTTACATCTGGGCAAGGGACAACAAAACCACAGTTTAAGGCAATCTGCGTTGTTGCTGCCCCATTCTGTTCTTTTCGTGAGTGACTGTTGATAGTGGAGACCGTAGTCCTCTAATGTGACTTTGCATTCCAGAGTAGCTTGTTTTCAAAAAAGGATACTTTAAAAACTTGATTTAACTTCTCTGGTCACAGGTGAGCAATTCAAAGTTGTACTCATCTGTAAGTTGCTTTTAGAATGGTAGTTTTCATCAATAGGAAGGCTTGAAACTTGTCTGAGAAAGTAGTTTACTTCTATTTTCCTTGTGGGAATGATTGCAGTAGGAGCTGTATGGAGAAAACCAGCAGGAACAGTGTATTTGTAGAGCTTGAGTAGAAGAGATTATTGAGCTTTTAACATGTCTTGCCAAAACCTTCCTGGATTAACTCCTGCTTGAGCTAGAGTTTAGCTTTTAGAAAAAAAAAAAATCAGAACTTTCAGAATTTACAGTGGTAGCAGAGCTGACAAAATGGTTGGTAGGTAGTTAAAATAATCTGTTACCTTCAGTGTCACAACCAGAACAAATAACTTCCCCAACAAAACAGCATTTGACTTGTTTCTAGCATGGTTTCTCTTGTTTCAACTGCCACGGGACGTGGGAGAAGTAACTCCATGTTTTTATCTGCTGGACAGACATTATTAAGAAAAAATAAATCAATCTGTATTGCAGATGAGCACTAATATAGTGCTGTTAAGCTTCACCTTGTCACCTTTTTTGATCAGGTAGACAGATTATCCACCATCTTTTAATTGAAACAATTTTCAGTGCCACGGTGTTGTTCTTGAAGCATGTACACCAGGACTGGGCACGGCGCTTTGGCAGCAAAGTAGCCAGCCAGATCAGAAGCAGTCACTTGTCTTTCCCTTTTCAAGTGTGTAGCTTTTATTCCAAGAAAAAATCATTTTAAGTGTTCTGGCAGCACTGGAGTCTTGAGGTGTGGTTGATTCTCCATCACGCTGGACCCAAGTCCTTCACTTCCCATATGGAAGTTAAGCTCTGTTAACTTGGTTTGTTAGGATGTTATCTTGGGTTTGAGCTAACTTTATGTATTTGTAGTTCACTGATGAGCTTAAATTGCTTTGCGTCCTCGCTCCGTCCTCTTTGTCCTTATTCTCTCCTCCTGTATTTCTGCAGTCGCTCTTCGGCAGCAAGGACTTTGGTTTTTTCCAGTCTTGATGGAAATAAATGGTTTATGGCCAAGATCCGTTTCCTGAGAGAGACCTGTGGGAAAACATCTTTCTGTTAATTTCCTAGTCACAATTCCCAGTTAAAGATCTGTTGGCTGATTATTTTTTTTTAAATCCATTTAATATGTGCCATGTTAATTTTGTTTTAGTCAATTAATAAGCAGTACCAAATGAAGTGCTTTATAGAAGACCAAGTATATCAATGCTATGAAATCGACATTCTTAAAATTTGTAAGTCGAACTTGTAATCTCATCAAGAGGGATGTCAGTTCAGTTTGACAGAATCTATTTTCCATAGATGTAATTTGATTGACATTGATTTTATTACCCCTCTCTAATTCTTTATTATTGGAATCCAGTATCGAATATTCTGTAATTTTGCCTCGCTTAGCATTAGACTGATGGACCTGTAATTACTTGGGTCATCCAGTCCTCCCTCTTTGAATTTCAGTGCAAAATTCTTTCCTCAAGGCTCCTGGAATTTGTTCAGTGCTGTAAGAATTACTGAAAATCACAAGAGAACCATTTGTACTTTTTTTGGAGGCTATTCTGTGCAAGTAATCCAGATCTTCTCATTTAAAAATGTATAATTTTAGGAACTCCTGTTTAGCACCCACATGGGTTGCTGCTTAGTAGTTCATACGGCTTCTTCAGGTGCATATAACATATCTATCTTCTCTGTACTGTTACTATGTGCTGGTGAGTCAGCATGCGTGTTAAGGCATCTTTTTTTCTGTAATCTGAAAAAAAAAAAAATTTGTTATTCTGACCTTTACTAGCCAGAGATTTTTTTTTCTTCTGGGTTTATGTTTGTTTCCTGTGATTTTTCTGTTCTAAATTATTTGGGTTTCTATGCATTTTCTCTTTATCTCTTAGTGTAAATATGGATTGGGTAAGCAGAGTGGCTTACAAGGGAGGTAAAGGCAGGTACAGGTCTGTAACTGTCCCCACTTTTTTTCATAGTTGAAGGCGTTTGGGTGTATGGATAAATATAAACCGGATATATTGACTTTTTAATTTTCTTTCTTGTGGTTTCCTTTAATCTTTAATTCAGCTCTGAAATGGAACCTTCTAAAATATGAAATAGGTACAGCTTGAGCTTGGCTTTGCATGTGTTGGGCTTTTTTCTGAGACTCTCAATTACTTAATTTTTAACCCTGTTATTGTTCACTTTTAGACCTATTCTTTACCAGATAATAGGAGGTCCACTTTGCATTTTTTTTTTTCAAGCTAGATAAAACATTTATAAAAAAAGTAGTAATAGTGATACAACAAGGTGTTGTTTTAAGATTATCTAGAAATATCTCTTGCCTGTCCTACTGAATCGCAGCATGGGATGAGCTATTGGATTCCAAATGACAGAAAATATTTACTATTTACAGTGCTGTTCCTGGGAAGTGTAGCATGGGAATGAACTTCAGTGTCTGTGTGGGATCCCACTGAGAGGTCCAGCTGCTTGCTTCATGCTGCCAGATTGCGTCCAAAGAAATGTTACCCTTTTTCAGTACATGCAGTAAGAGCACATGATGAAAAAAAGTTCATACTGCTTCACTGTGTTCTGGAACAAATCCTCCTCTTCTTTCTCTACCAGTAACAATTCTTCCTGCTTTCACATCTAGAGTCTGTGTTTTGTCTGGCATAAGGTGTATTGCCCTTGAGAGTCATTTGAAAATATCTTTAGCTAGATATAGAATTTTTTTGGTTTCTTAGTTGCGTTTAGCACACTAAAACTTTATGACGTCTGCTAGCAGTTGTAAAGCTTTTCACAAATTATTTTTTGCTAGGTTTAGTCTCTTCTCAGTAGTGATACTGGGGGGGGGGATGTCTGTCTTCATAAAATGAGGGTGTTTAGGGGAGATGATTGAAAATACAAAAGAAACCAAACTAAATATAGCTCTGAAGTGGCAAGCTCCTAACCGAAAGATTTTCTCATTTCGGCTTCACAAATACCAGGTGTTTGAGACAATTCTGCCAAGATTGGTGGTCTGCAAAGGGTGTGGGGTTTGAGGGGTTTTTTTTTAAATAAAAGGGATTTTTTTCTTGAATTAACAGAAATACAGTGTTCAGAATGCTGAGTAGACCTACCTTTCTTGTGATAATATAATATAAGAAATATAGCAATTAATGTAATTGATATGAAATTATAACCAATAGCTTAGGAGTAACAGCCCTTAAATTATATTACGAGTTTTATATATTCCATCATGTTCAGGAATATACAGTAAGAAATAATCATGTTTCTGTGTCTCTATTTTCTAAGTGAAATTTTATGGCAGTATAACTGTTTTTTTTTTTTAAGACAGGTTCTGCAGGCAGGCACGCAGACAGCTTTGTTCCTGTTGGTGGTACTTATCCTTCACCTTGGAGAAAATATTTGATTCCAGTTGGTAGTGAGAATCAGAGATGGTAGTATTTACATAACACAAATAACGTTACTGGAGAACTCCAAGGAAAGGAGTGAATGGTCTGTGCGGAATTTTCATGTCATTCTTATCTTGCATTGCCATTATTTCCCTTCCCTTCAGTTTGTGTTGTCTGTGGGTTTGTTATCCATGGTCTGTTCCTTGCAGAAGCGTTTACAGGATTGTTCCTTTGAGAGATTATTAAAAATCATTCTATGTATGATAGAGGTTGGTCAGTCCATGTGCCTCGAGAGTTAACAGTGGCTGGATATGTAAGCTGTGTTCAGACAGACTGACATAAATCCCAGGGCCTTGCTTCAGCCATGCCTGTTACAGTGCACCTCTGAAGATCAATAGGTGGTTGAAGGGAGCAGGAGCTTCCTCTAAAAAGAGGCTTGTTTGCTAGAGAATGGCTTCCTTCTGCCTAGAACTGTTCAGGATTAAATATTAAGGATTTGATGTGTTCAAAGGCAGAGGGATCTGGGCTGTATAAAACAGGTAGACAGGAAGAGGAAGCCATGGCATGCGGAGCATCTCTACAGTAGTTCTGCTCCAGGCTTTGTGCTCTGTCCGACTTCCGCTCGTTCTTGGTTAATGTTGTGTAACTTAGGGAAGAATATTTTTGGTGAGATTAATTCAGTTCTTCAGAAAGACTGGGTATGGTTTTATACTTATTTCTGAATTTAAATTGATTGGATGGAATTGCTCCCTGGATATATTGTAGTTTAAAACAGTAATTTTTCATCCTTACGCCTGCATGTGGGCATTTTAGGCATGAACTGCAGTGTTTCCATGGATTTTTAAGGTCTTCCATCACATAGTTAGCAGCTTTTAGTGCTTTGATGTGATTTTGTAAGACAGAAGCGCTCCCTGTATTTGTGTTACAGCAAACGCTGTATTTTTGGTGGCTCTGACTTTGAGAAACACACAGATGCTTTTTTGTAGTCCAGGAGACAAAGAAACAAAGCGTTGTGCTTGGGAGGCAGGATCCGTGCCTCCGGGGTACATCAAGGCACTTGGTGTGCAGCTGCTTTCCCAACCTCCACTTTCTCCTGGTGAGCAGGAGCTGGGTCGCTGTTTGCTGCTCCTGTGGATAGAAATCATCTTCCACAAGTGCTGTCCTTCTCCGTGGGAGGGATTTTCACAGGTTTCCTTTCTTGCTGCTTGTGAGGAGCACTTAAATCCCCTGCACATCAGTTCCCAGAGGCAGATTGTCTTTTGGCTTGCTGTTCTCTAGATATACTTGAAGGGTGTATGAGGAGGAGCATGATTGAAAGACTGGATAGCTTGCCTGCTCGCTTGGGCTCGCTTATTCTTGAAATTTTGTTATCCATGTGCCTTAAAACATAAGAATTGCTGTGATTTCCAAATGTGCAAAATAGCTTCGGTAGGAGGCTCAAAGGAAGGGATCTGGAAGTTGCTGTCTGTCATGTTGCATTAATAGAATTGATGCTGCCAAGCCACTGCTTGGGAACTTGGAAAAGGAACCTCTCTGGTACAAGTTCTCATGGCCTATCACAGACCCACGGCTTTGTCCCCGTGCCACGTGTATGAATATCTGTAGTGCTAATGCCACAGCCTCTCCAGCTCCGTCTTACTTGTCTCAGTTATTAACCAGGTCTCCTCTTTCCTGCTGCAAACGTAAACACAGATTTAGTAGAACAGAAGCTGTTGAAATTATTTTGGCTGCTAAAGTGGGCTCCTGCCATCCCATGTGCAGCAGCAGTTGTCCTGGTTTGGGTTTGCTGTCATCCCTCATACAAAGAGAAGAGCTTTAATGTGCTCTTTAATAAGGTCTCTTACCCTGCTGCAATTTGATCTGTCCTTTCTCTTGCTACTTACTGGCTGCTCACTGAGCAATAAAACGAGATGCAAAGTTGGTTGCCCGTTTCTCAGTCAGCTGCTTCAAGGTTAGTGTTAAAACACTGTTTCCTAATTTTTGCATTTTAAACACTTGTTTACAAACGGTAGGAAAATTACATGTGTGGGGGTTTTACCAATTTTTTTTTTTTTTTTTTTAAAAGGTGGCCTCATTACTGCTGTGGCAGGTCAGCCAGTTACATTTATTAGGAACTCAGCACAAAATTATTACACAGTTTTGCTGCTGTCAAGCCTCATACATGCTTTTCCATAAACTCCCAGGGAAGGCAGGGTGAGGGGTTGCTGCTTTTTATTTTTAAAGTAGGGTCTTCAGAGCAGCAATTTAAAATTTTTATGTTGGCTTCCACTGTATTAAGGAGATAATGAAATGGTGAAGAACGGCACAGAGACCATGGGGGACAGCAGGGATGAAATGAACAGTGTAAGAAAATAGTTCCCACTCTTGGAAATTGTTTCGGTGGTTAAAAAAAAATACTGAGTCCTTTTTTTCTCTTTCTTGTGTTTCAACAGGGCAGAGTTTAGGGTATGGATTCGTTAACTATATTGATCCAAAGGATGCAGAGAAAGCCATTAACACTTTAAATGGACTCAGACTCCAGACCAAAACCATAAAGGTAAGACAATACAAAACGCCTTTTGCTCAATTTGGGAAGTGGAGAAAGTACTTGAAATGGTTTTGGGCAATTTGATCACTATCTTAATCTCCATTTTTAAGGGGCGCTGGGCTAATGAGCTTCTCTTTGGAACAATGGGAGGATGCACAGAAGGTGAAATGTCTTGTTCTGAAATTGCTGCTGTTGTTATAGGGGAGAAAGTAACAGGAAGCTGCTTAAAGCATTGCAGTGAGTCTTACATGTAGAATGAAACAGCCATAGTGATACAGTTATCCAAAAACAGAGGTGAAGAATGTGATAGCGTGTTCTTAAGATCCATATTTTCTTGTATTTTAATGGGAAACACCTTGACGTGGATCTCTTTTAGTGACACTCATGTCATTATCAAGTGTTGAAGATCTGTTTCTCTCAAGTTAGAATATGGTTAAAAAAAAAAAAAAAAAACACAACTTTTTCTCATTTTCCACATCCTTAGTTGTTTGATTTATTCTTTTAAAAGCTGGAGGGATTAGAGATCCCACTGAAGTCTCTTATTTCACTGTTGTAATAGACCATTAGTTATTCAACGACCTTCTTTAGTGGTCTCACAAGAAAAGCAAGTTTCTACATTGTCACATTTTTTGCTGCATGACTGATAAAGCTTTTCTGAAACATCTTACGGATGATTTCCACATCCTGAATTCTGACAATTAACACAACTTTAGGAACGTGAATCAAAAAACTGAAGGGGAAGAAACAGCAGATTTGATTCAAATTACCTGAAACTGCGTTCATCACATTTGAACGCAGCCTTTTGATTTGTACCATTTTCTTAATTTTTCTTCTGTACTCAATTTGTATTTCAAAGCCAAAAATGTTAAAGAATACAAAAATGGAATTTTTATTTTTGAAACTATTGGCACAAGAAGTGTCAGTGACTTTGTATCTTGCAAAAAAAAAAAAAAGTACTGTATGGTCAGTGCTGTAGTTGTACTTACCCTTTCTCACTAAAGACCTTGATTTGGACAAAGTGGTATTCCATAAAGCAAAAATATTTGCTGGATTACTGTGCATTTCTAAGGATTGTTTGAAGCAGGTTTTTTCCATGGTCTGTTTGATTAGTGAAGAGCAGAAGTCCTAAGCTGAAGGTTATGAAAGCCGTGGAGCAGCTGCATGGATTACATATAGAAGGCTACTTCTAAACTTCCCTTAGACCAACCAGGTTCCATCACATAGATATTTATGTGGACCATATATCAAAATGCTCACAGCATGATTTTGTTGAGTTAAATAGAAAAACTTAGAGGAATATGTAAGGCAAAGCAGCAAAATCTGCTGTCTTATCTACTGCTGCAGGTGGAAGTACACGCTTGGACTCAGCAGTTTCCACTTAACAGTAAAAAGTTGAGCAGTAAGTTGCTCTCCAAATTGCTTTTAAAGGCACTTTATCAGGAAAAATACAATATTTTGAAAGTACTAAGCTGTTTTCTAAATACTTGCTTAAAAACTCAGTAGAACTTGAAAAATCTACATCAGTTTTTAATGCAGCACTTGTGTATTTTGAACATTATTCAGCATTAGCAAAGGTGCCACATTTCTTGTCGGAAGTACCTATGTTGTTTTGTCTTTGTATCTTTGATTTTGTGAGCCAGAGCAAGGCTATTGCATTCATAGCGTTCTGACGTTAAAAGAAACACAAGCTACAAAACACCCTCCAGAAACTCCAACCCACCTCAATTTTCTCACATGCAAAATTTAACCATTCTGCTTTTTTTTTATTATAAGAGTTTTGTTACCCAGGATCTTCCCATGCTAAAGCATCTTTGCAGAATGTTTTCTTTATTTTTTCAATTTAGTATAAGCTTTGATACAAATGGTTTATTAGGTTTGGAGTTTTCATACTTATTAATAGCTAGTAGACTTCTATAGAATATGCGACATTTTGTTGGGTTCTTGAAAGCTGTTAAAATTGAATAATAATCAGAGAGATTGACCTAACCTACATGCACAGGAGCTGCATAATTTCTTCAGTGATTCAGATGATGTGTAGGCTTTTTCTGAATAAAATTCTTTTCAAGTGTTTATGAAGTTGCCTGAAACCAACCCAGGGGAGCCTTCTACTCAAATAGCCGAGCTTTGGACACAGGGACATCTCATCGGCAGTTTCCAACCCAGTTTTTAACCGCAGAACCACATGGGATTACCTCTTCCCCCTTGATTTTTTTTTTTAAATTTTTTTTTTATTTTTAATTACGGTTTGCTCTTAGAAATCTTAATAAATGAGATCTGCTTCCCTGGTACTGTGTGATGGGGATGGAGGTTTCTCAGTGTTGGGGCTGAGCGGTGAGTCATGTGTTTTCACTGCTCCCGGCAGTGCCCTTGCTGCCAGAGATGTCCCTGGTTTCCAGAGGGTTGCAAAGCGATGAGAAATTGTACTCGGTGCCACCGAAATCTCCTAGCTTGCCTGTCGTCCCCCACGCCCCTTTCCAGCATCTCATTCTGATTAATTATCAAGTTTTAAGTATTCTAATTCATGGAATTACTATATTTAATTATCAGAGCAGATTACTTTAGCTAGATGCCCTCTACAGTTATTTGGTGCATAAAAAAGCCTATCTCAAAAGAACATATAGAAAGAGATTGGGTGGCATTTAGTTTTGTAAAGCTAAAAACTATTTAATTAAATATTAGAATAGCACTGAGCTGGAAGAGTACTGAGCATTACTTTATTCTGTTTTCTTCATGAACGTGGTTGGTTTTTATGCCCCAGAATGAAGCTGTAATGTCCTGTTGATGGGTAGGTAAGGGAGTTTCAGCTGTGCAGGTAGCTTTTCTCTAGATACCATTTGTCTGGAAGCTGTTTAGATGGGAAATTGAAATGAATAATCTGTGAAAGCCCTTTACAGGGGCGAATGACTTTTGCTTGCCAAGGTCACCTTGGTCCTGCTGGCTGTGTCCTGTCTCCCTGCTGAAATAGTTGTGGGCTCTGCTGTCCCTTGTACTTCAACTGAAGATGAGCTGGCTCTGAGGGCTCATAGTTGCACTCATTTTTTGTCTCCACGAGGCTTAATTCCTGTTTTAAAAGGTACACATTTTCTGTGTGTGTCCCCAGATCTAGTTCTTATCACTTCTATAACATTTTCATGGTGTTCTTTCTCTCCTGATGCCTTGCAACGCAGCTATGCAGTCACAGGAGGAACTGGTTTTATAGCAGGATCAGCAAAACAACTAGGCACAGTCTGCTCTCAGATGTGCAGACTAAAATAACTGAGGAAATGTTCTTTTATTATTTCACTGTTACAATAAATAATCCCTTTTCACTGTAGCAGCTAAAATATTTATGTGCATTTTATTTAAGTCAATGATGCCCTTTCAAGTCAAAGTCGAGAGATGACTATTTACAGAGTATCTGTTTGGGTAAAGCTCTGAAGGAGGTATTATGTGTTTGGTGGTAATAGGTTATACATGTTGTGTTCCTCCTCAGCTGATCATATTTTATTCACGCCATTTTGTAGCATCATCATCATCATCATCTTGTGAGGGCCAAGGGCTTCGCTTTGTTTTCACAGCTAAAGCTTGACATAATTCTACAGTACAGCTGAGAATGAGGGGAGATACAGCGTGTGTTGAAATAAATATATATTCCAGAAATTGAATCTATTTTTAGAAAATAAATTTGCCCATCCATAAAAGCATATGAAAGGTCACTGCTGCTGCTGAAGATTGCCTGGCAATTCAGTTGCATCAGATATTGGAAGGAAAGTAAGGTGTGTAATGTATGGGGTACAGATTGTTTTAAGCTGTGCTGCTTTGCCCTGAAAAAAAGTACAGCGTCTGAAAGGAGGCGAAGGAAGTGTTTTACAGTTTACATAGGGATTCAGGTGACCTGGCTTCACATTGGGGAACACTGGAACAAGAGCAGAACAGAGTTTTGAAAGGAAGTTTGAAGTCTAAAAAGAGCCAGTGACCCCCTGAAGTTCAGACTTGTGTCCCCCCTCTCCTTTTTCTGTTGCTTTAGCAGTAAGTAATTCTTTTTCCACCCTGGCAGGAGCAGGTAGCATGCTGTGACACAGCTGGACCAAAGGGAGAAGTCTCCAGTGAGGGGAGAAGGTATCTGGCTTCTCAGAACCCTTGATGCCTTCCAGTTTTTCAACCCATCAAATCTAGCAGATAATGCTAGATACCAAACCTATCTGATAATTCCTCTGTGGTCAGGCTTGCTCTAATTAATTTTCAGTTAAATAACATGGAATATAGCTATTGCTAGATTAACACTTCCTATTGTTAGTTCAAAATATTTGTCTGCTTTATTCTCCTGTTTTGATCGATAGGACTGGATTGTCCTAATTTAAAATACAGTGAATAGGGCTGTGGGAGAAAACTCCTGTGTTTATAGAAATAAAATAGTAACATTACTGTTCAAAGATCTTGCTATTTATCTTGGTTTCTCTGGCATTTTTCAAAATGCCAGATATTCCTACAAAACCCAGGCTCTAAATCTGTCCATGTTAATTCTTGTAGTTGTCTGCAAAACCACAAACCATCCTGTCACTTAGAGTAGCCAAATAGCAGCAAACTCAGACTCCTCTGTCCTACGAAGTCATTTGTCAGAAAGATTGCCTTCCAGTCATGCTGGGTGGGGAAGGAGGCACAAGAAGCACAGGGAATGGAGGAGGAAAGGCTGTGGAGTGAGCCGTGGGAAAGGGACCTGCATCTCCTGCACCCCATACCAAACTGCTTGGGAGGCATGGGGGGCAGTTAGACCTGACTATTGGAGTTGCAGCCAGAAAGTGCTGGATTGCTGATAGGTAAAGTAGCAGAGCTCTGGTGTTGGGTGGTCTTGGTGCAATACTCTGCCAAAAACCCTGGGGTTTCCACCCATATTTTCTCATAGCCCCTCTAGTGGCTCCCTGCCACTGAGCTGGCTGGCCACTGCCTGCAGCTTTTTCTCCAAATTAAGATAATGTGCAAGGCTGGATGGTAAGGAGAGAGTGTACACGGATCTGGGGGTAGTCTGATTTGTCAGGGAGCTGGGGAAAATAAAATACAAGGGGGAAGGCACAGAGAGGGCCCATGAGGTAGAGGAGGTGGTAGGAGATACTGGAAGGAGCTGAGCCTGTTGGACTATGGCAAAGAGGGATTGCATTTTTAATTTTTCCATGCATACAGTTGCAGTGAGCCCCCGCCATGTGCTCTGCCAGCTCATCACCTGCCTTCAAAGGCACTCAGCTGCCTTTCCCCCTGACGTTCCAGCAAAGCTTTCTAGAGTGTAGAGGTGTAAAAGAGCATACACTGCTTTCCCTCGCTAGAAATCCAGATCACAGGCATTTGCAAGCTGCACATTTGGGATTAAATTGTTCTATAGTTCCTTTTAAAAGTAAGGTGATCACTTGTTCTCTTTTGAGGTTGCTCATTATTCATATTAGTCATAAGAGGGGTCTTCTGCACCCTAGGATAAAGCCTTGGACAAAAAACTTTAAAGATGCCACAGACCTGGAAAGCCTCAATTACGTTTACTTGGGTTTTGCTCTTTAGAAGCCTCTGTCTGCATCACCTTTTGGACTTTGTAGTGGCTGTTAACAAACCTTCCTCCATGCGTTGTGCCTGTAGTGATGCTGCGGCTCAAAGGACTGTTCATTGCTGTGTTTGAAGATTCAGATTTGGCTCTGCTGCTTTCAGCAGGCACCAGAGAGTCTTTACCTGTTAGTTTTGTGCATCTTCTCTTAATTGAGATTTCTTTTAACTGCTTCAGTTTTGCCAGTGAGTCCTTTTCATTCCACAGAGCCGGAGCAATTATTTCTCGTACCCTTGTGTTTGATTCAGAGTGCTTCTAGGTTATTATCTATGGACATCTTTCCTGAAATGGTGGGATAGACCATTGTATCTTACCCGCAATCATAATTAATCCCAGAAAAATGGCATTGAATTGTTCAACAGTAAAGTGCATCATTACTCTCCTCCATCCCCCAGGTCTCAGAGAAGAGAAAGGACAAAGTAGTGCAAGCAGCATATGTTAAAATACTCCAGATTCTGATGTTCAGCCTCTGGACCAGAGGGCTCCCATGTGTGCTTGTTCTCACAAAGCAAGTAGCTTTTACAGGAGGCTTTATCAAATCTGGTTTTGCACAAAATTAGGGTGTGGATGAGAGCCTGGGAGTGGCTGTGGAGAAACACCTCTTCTGGCCTTAGCCCATCCTCTGGTGTTAAGCAGATTTTACTTCTAGTTCTGTATGAGTGAGAAACAATTAAGATTGTGTTTTACTTAGATACGCGAAGCTCTTTGAGCAGTCATGTTAAAGCACTTCCCGGTGTGTATCGGCAGAATAAGAGGCAACAAGTGAAGGAAAAGTTGTCCCCATTTTATACATTTAGACCTGAGGCAGGAAAAAAAGCAAATGGACTTATCCCAAAAGTCATGCAAGAAATCCTATATCTCAGGGTGTCAAGCAGAGAGACGGAGCATAGTCTTTCAGGATTAAGGTTATCAAGAAGTTTAGTATTTGTGAATGTTACATAAACTGTTTTGAAAGCTGCCTGGGGAGTCTCTTAACAGTGACTGCACCTTATCCACTAGTGGCTGGAGAGATGTCCCGGGGGCTGCAGGTACCATCAGAGGGGGTTTGGTGCAGCACTCTCAGGTGAAAGTCTCCTGACGAGTCTCATGTTCCCTAGGTAAGTAACACTAGATGCAAAGCAAGACATACATCTCCTTGAAGAAGTTTTGGTTTTGAAAGACGAGCTGCTTGGCTGCTCATCAGCAGATGTTTGGTGGCTCTGCAGGCAGAGCACATCGTTTCAGGAAAGGATGATGCCGTTCTTCTTCAGAGCAGACAGGAGCTGAATTCTGGGAGAATGCTTCTAGAAATGGACTTAATGTTTGAGAAGTCCAGGACTAGCAGATGAGCTGAAGGCATGGTGAGCAGCAGTGAAGTGGTTTGGTGTCAGTGTTTAGGTGGTTGCTGTCGCATGTCCAAGCGCCTCGCTTCTGTAAGACAAATGGGATGCGTTCATGCCTCTGGGTGTCTGCCTAGTGTGGGCTCTGACTTGGAAAGACCAGACTGCTTCAATTTGTGTTCTGAAGAGTCCCGAGGTGAGAAATTTTTCAAAAAGTTTTCTGTGTTGGAAAACGGGTAGGAAATCAATAGGAAGGATAATTAGTTTAACTTGGAGATATTTTCTGTGCTCTTGAACGAAAATGCGTGTTACCATGGAAGATATGAGATGCTGGACCTTATGACTCTGCAGTAGTGTTTGGAGACAGCGGTGCAGGCGCTTGAGATGGCTGTTTATACTGAAGAGAAGCCCTTACACAGGGTATTGTTCAATGTCAGATAAGAAATATCCTAGCAAATGTTTTTCACAGTTAGTACATATCTATTTATAGACACCAACATCAGAGGCCAGCAAGCAATAAAATGAATTGCACAATATTTTATTACCTTCCTTGAAAATTTGAAGAACACCTGAATTATCTGATGTGGTGAAATAAAACACCATCGTTCAACCTCTGACCATCTTACAAGTGGACAAACATTTTGATGCTGAGAAATGCCTGGATCAGACAGTAGTTTGGTATTTTCCAGCTCATTTATTCGAACTTTGCGGTGGCTAGGATTCCTATGGTCTTTTCTTTTCCAACACACTATTTCATTAAAGGGCGATAACACTGCCGTGAGCAAAAGAAAATAATTCTTAAGTCTGAATATGAAGAATTAATGCAGTATCCTCACTCAGAGCTCTGCAGTTTTCAGTGATAAAATGGGAGCTGGTTCTGGCTCCCATTTTAACTTTCACAGCGCAAGGAGCCTTCTGGTCTGGTGGAGGATCAGGGTGAGGGATTTCTTCCTTTGATAGCTAATACACAGGAAGACATCCTAGCCTCAGTACTAACTGAATAATAGCTTGAAAGCAGGATGACACAGTCTAACTGATCGATTTGTCATTGGCTGACCTGAGAGGGAAGATGAAAAAGATTCAAAAGCAGATAAATAATTGACATTACTAGCCTTGAGTCCTTTCAGCTCACAACCTTTTCTCCTTGATATTAAAGACAGCTGACTTGCTTTTGGCAGCTTGTTTCTTTGGTCCAGGCTTCCCTGCAAGGTGAATGTTTGATTGCGGGAGGAAATCGAGATCAGATGTGAGTGGTGATAGGTGTTTACATGTGCTGTGAGTAGATGGATTTGTGAGTGTGTGCAGTCTCCCTTTCCAATGAGGGTCTGCATGGCCCACAAGAGCAGAGCATTTTCTATATGTTGAAGTATATAATACAAAATGTCAGCCACTCGGTGCACTGGGAAGCAGTGTTCTTTGCATATCCCACTACTTTTTCATCTTCCTTGTAGTGTGGCATTTGGTTAATGAATGTGCCAAAGTGAGAAAACCCAAAGGAAACCCCTGGCTGTTTTCCCAGGAACTTTATTAATTTTGCAGCTCTCAGTTTTGAGGAATAGGTAAGGTCCCTACCCCCACTCCAGAGAGGCCCTTAAGTGTTTTTTAAACTGTTATTCCTAAAGTAGGTTAAACTGTAGGTGTCTGAACCCTTACAATACCCTCCCAAGGCAAGGCATTTGCAGAGTGTGGAGAGAGTCTGCTTTCTTTTAATGCCCCAGCATGATGTATAAATGAGAAGCCTCCAATGTGAGACCACCAAACCAACCATGGTCAAAAAAATGTGATTTTCAGCATAGTATCTGTAGGTGAAAGCATAGCGTTGTTATCCCTGGTTTCCTCAAGCACCCAGATTGATCTTAGTTACATAAAAGCCAAGCACTTTTTTTTTTTTGGTTACCCAAATAAATTTGTGTTTTCGGACAAATATATATCCCTGGTCTCAACATTGATTATTGAGCATGGTGAAGGGCTTCGGTTTGTTTTCCCCTGGGAGGTGAGTGCCATGTGGGCATCTTGGCCTCAGGTTTTTTTTTCCCAGCTAAAGTCACAAACCGCCTGACCCGGTGCCCCTTCGGTACCAGTTTGTGACAGGTGCCATGTGAGCTCTGGTCCTGGAGCATCAGAGGAGGGGTGGTGGGAACAGCAATTAAGTGACTTAAATGCTGCACCCTGTCAGTAGCTCATAGGCTGTGACATCCTAAATTGCTGCGGCACAAAATAGTTTCCACCCCAACATCCTTCTCCCTTTCAGCACTGTTCTCAGCATCTGAAGGTTTCTCTAGTCAGTACGTCTGCTCGTGCCTCTGTGCTGTGCCTGAGCTTGCCTCAGTTGATGCAAATGTTTTATCTAACCTCCTTTCCACATTTCTTTTCCTAAATTCTTCCACCTCCTCTCTCTAGCCTTCTCTGTAAATGTTAGATTTAAAAGGTTATATACAAATATGTAAGTGATAAAGAAGTTGCCAAAAACCTTAAAATCTAGAATCTTCAGGGAGTTTGTCCGCTATTATGAAGAGAAGATTGTGGTACCAAATATTAGTCATTAACATCATTTTCTGTTGAGTCAACATCTATTTTTAGGTGTAGAGCACATAAAGACAACTCTTTGACACATAAAACACATGAAGACATCCATTTGACATCATTTGTGTTTGGGCTAAGGCTCGGAAAGAGAGGAAGACAACTGCTAAATGCATCGCACTCATGATGGGACACCCCCCCTTTCCATCCACGGCACATTTTACTACATAGTCCAGGAATGTACTTACCTTTTTAAATAAATCAAAATGAAGTGCAAAACACACAGGTTTGGATGCAGTGCTGTTTCAGGTGGGCTGCAAAGTAACTCTTCGTGATCCATGCTAAATATTTGTCATTGGGCTGTATCCAGGAGTGGTTTTATGATATTAAATGTGTATACTGTTTTAAATGTGCAGAAGGCTTTTTATGCCCATATTATGAATATTATAAATCTGATTCTTGGGTAGAAGAACAGTTAAGAGAGTCTTGATTTAATAATTTTCTAGCAGCATGCATGCAGTGCCTCAGCTAAATTTTCTTGTTTGCTTGGTCATAACATTTTATGATCTGGTTCAGGTCTTAGAGTGCAAGGGAATTTCTCATGATAAATTGTAGATATGACAATGAGTGTCAGTATACAATTCCCTGAGCAGATGTTCATTTAGTCTAATTTCACCAGTGTTCATCAAGAACAGATCTTGCCAGCTCAGACAAAACACAAGGAGATAGGACAAAAGATCACTCGGCAAATAACCTGATCTGCTTCAGAAACGGGGAGGGAGGGGGAGGATGAGGGGCAAGGGGGGAAGAAAAGGAGGCTGCAACTTCAGAGTGCTACGTATGTGCTAAGGTTATTACACGTTGGATACAGTAAATCATCCAAACACACACAACCCATAGGGTTAAAGCTACAAAGCCATGCGTGGGAAGTTGCATGTTAATCTGCCTCTGAACAATAGTTACCTTATGACTGCACTTAGAGAACCCTTGTGTCTGTTTTTAAGGTCTTTCTACCTCTTGCTTTGTTCTTCCAGCTTTTCCTGGCTGCTTTGGTTCTGTAGAACAGGTCGTGTCTGAACTTGAGGGTTGTTCCTTGTGAGAACAGAAAATGATCTGTCTGTTTAAGAGGCGGAAGGTGGCTCTGGTTTACTAACCTGCCTTTTCTTTCCTTCAATCTGTAGGTGTCATATGCCCGTCCAAGTTCAGCATCAATCAGAGATGCGAACCTGTATGTCAGCGGCCTTCCGAAAACAATGACCCAGAAAGAATTAGAGCAGTTATTCTCACAATATGGGCGCATTATCACCTCACGGATTCTGGTTGATCAAGTCACAGGTTAAAAAAAACCTTTTTCTTGATATATGCATGTTTTCTGAACTAGCAGAATTGTAAACGTTTGCTGGCAGGTGGGTTTTAAGACTTATGAGTTCAGTGTGAAATGCAGTACCTGGTTCCTTAGAAGTGTAACTGTTTGGAGGCATAACTGCTGTCTCTTTAATGAGGGATCTCAAAATACAGAATGATGTTTACTTAAAATTATCTTAAATACGGTAGGGGCTCATTTTGGAGAATACAGATGGGAAAGTGCATTTTTCTTTATAGGACTTCAGAAATTGCAAGCAATGTGTTATGTGAAAGCAGTACCAATATTCAGATCACGCTGGTTGCATAGATGAGGCTGTTCCTACAAATATTCATCTGTTCGCATGTTTTTACTTCCCAGGGGTTTCTCGAGGTGTGGGATTTATCCGTTTTGATAAGAGAATAGAGGCAGAAGAAGCCATAAAGGGACTAAATGGCCAGAAGCCTAGTGGTGCTACAGAACCAATTACTGTGAAGTTTGCCAATAACCCCAGCCAGAAAACAAGCCAGGCACTCCTTTCACAGCTGTATCAGTCTCCCAACAGACGCTACCCTGGACCACTTCACCACCAGGCTCAGAGATTCAGGTAATTACCTGGAAAAGAACTGAAGTTCCACCAGTGACGACAATGTGGGGCAGGTGCTGCGCAGGAAAATATGCTTTAGTTGCGTAGGCTGACCTGATTTTCTTTGTAAAATTAAATATTCTTTCCTGGAGAATGGGGAGGAAAATCTGCTGACAACAGTAGTCATGTTGTATTTACTAAAACAGCTGAAGTACTGTACAATCGGATCTCATGAAGGTTCGTAGGAAAAGGGAGGACAGAATAGAGTTACCCTGGCAATCAAATGAGCAGTGACTATCCTGTTCTTTCTCTTTTTTTTTTTAGTAATACTTTTATTTTCTGCTGTATTATTACACTTCTGATGCAGCTTAGACTTTGATGCTAATGACAGTGGATTGGTAGCAGGAAAAAAGTTGAGTCTGTTCCAGTCAGCAGCAGTATCATTAAATTTATTAGCCTGAGATATCTGCTCTTAGTATGAGGAGACCTTGTGCTAGTCTTTGGTGTGATTCTTCAGATACTTTCTGGGATGTTTTATGCTTTGCATTCTGAATATACTTTTTCCATCAGATACATAAGGCAGAGTTAGCAATACATGATGTTCTCATAACTTTTATATTGGATCATTTTCAGGCAACATAGCATTGAAATAAAAAGTCTGCCTTCAAAACAGAAAACTTGGACATATTCACATAACTGAGTTGCCTACTGGCTTTAGAGAATTATTCAAAAGCAATTTTAGTTTTTCGGTGATAAAAAGTGCTAATGAATTAAAGATCATTTTTTTAAAAATCCAGTCATCAGATACGTTAAGCTTACACTTTTTTGTGTCTTTGGCACACGGCTGTGTCCATTGAGGTTATCAGTGAATCATTCCATGGACAGAAGGACTTTATTTTGTTCCCATGGAAAGCAGATGATTATGTTCTGTAAAATTTGGTGGTCATTTAGAATGACGTATCGTAGAGGATTAATACTAAATATATGTAACATGGGGGGAGAATGTAGTATGTTAAAGCAGTTAGAGTCAAGATTTTTCTAGCTCCAGCAATGTTGAACTGCAACATTGTGCTTCCAAATTAACTGTAAATAAGGTGAACAGTTGAATAATCTGCAAAAATTTCATACTAATATTGCCTAAAAAAAAAAAGACAAATCGGAAGCGATTTTTTTTTTTTTTTTTTTTTTTAAGCAAAACCCTGGAAATGAAGTTTTTCTCCAAGACTGTAGACAAGTTAAATGGCTTTAAAGCCCGTGGTGGAAATTTTAAGCACAACCTCAGGCTTAACAAAGCAGGCCGGGAGTTGTTGGGCTCCTTAGATGTGTGGGAAACTTGTTGAACGTTTCTTCTTTGAAAATGGAAAGCTATTAATAATAGTTCCATTGAGCGATCTTGCCATCTGTGAGACATTAACCCAAAGACCCTCCTTCTCTTTTCAGGCTGGACAATTTGCTTAATATGGCCTATGGCGTAAAGAGGTAATTAGAATTCCACAGATTGCCAGATGTCCGTGTTGGCACGGATTGGTGCTACAATTTATTTTTTTTAATTCACTAACTTTATTTTTTTTAATTCCTTCTTTTCTTCCACCAGCATGTCAAATTCTTTTTAAGTTTGGACTTCAGTTGGTTTTGTTACGTTAAAGGCCACACATGCAAGTTCTGTGCGGTTTGGTTTTGTTTTTTTGGTTTTTGTTTTTTTTTTTTTTCCAACCTTTTTTTATTTACAGGTGGGCTTCTCAAATGGTTTAGGTGCAACAGCTACAAGCACTCAAACTGCAGTCTCCCTGCTAAGCAGCGCTTTCCAGAATCAGAACTATTCACTTCTTTATGTAATCTCCAATCTGATAATGGAAAATTTAACACGCAAAACCAGAATTAGGCAGCTATCTGAATCTCATAGTTAAGACCTTTCTCCTATATGCAGCTTCACAAGTTTGACTTGAAAATAGAGCTGTGTGCACCTTAATCAGCCCTAAGTTTCTTTCGTTACAGGTTTAATGCTTTGAAATTTTCTTGGTTCTTGACATTTTTTTTGTTTAAAATAGCTCTGTGTGTTCGTCTGTGTGCACGTACGTGTGATAAAGCTCAGCTGTAAAGCTTTGTAGACTTTTATGCTGTTTCATGAGTATGCTCAGTGTTTTATCCGATGGTTAAAATGAGTTGACGTGTTGTTAGTATTTCTTCTAATGGCACACAACGCAAGCAAACCGTACAGCAAAATAAAGGTATAGTCTTATTCCTGATGTCCAACCAGCCCCCAAAATTAAGATGAGAAAATACTTCTTCATCTTCTGAAATGGTATGCTCACCACACTTGAAAATTGAGTTCTTTTAAAGCTCATCCTGTAAAATAGTATGGTAAGTATATCTTTATGTTGGCTAGTAGTGGACAGTAACATGGGTTTTAACTACTGCCATGGTAGCTATCATACAAGTTACAACCTTAACAGTGCTTACAGAGGCAGTAGTCAAGCTTCTTAGTATTCAGAGTCTACAATGTTAGTCTTAAATCACAGCAGTGTTTAAGTTGTTTCATAGGCATCTAAAATTAGTTCTTATTGCTCCAAGCAAATCTTGAAAACTTGTAGTTAGACTAGTAAACCCTATAGTTAGGGATGTAGGGTCACAAAAAAGAAAAAAAAAAAGGTATATTGAAAAGAATTTTTTGAACATCTGTGGTGTAGCATTCTGGGGTTTGGAAGTTGGTTCTTTCTTTCCCTGTGTTAACTATGTGGTGCTGATGGAAAAAGAGGTTTGCTGATGTGGAACAAAGGTTTTATTGATGCTAATTTCAGATCACTTTGCTAGTAGCAAAGCAGCTTAAGCAGTAGGTTATCCTGTGTTTGTGTCAATAGACTTGCACTAATTTTGTGCATGTTTTCTTGGATTTACAGCAGCTCCTGTGCTTGTGGTACATCAATAGTTGAAAGCTGTATAGCTCCTAAAGGTTTCCAGGGAAAAACTGCTCTTCAGTGAGCTGTAGGAAACCTTAACCCCTTATATCAGTGCAGCATTCCTTAAAAACGCAAAACTTTATCACATGCTGACATTCACAGCTTTGCATTGCAGTGACTTCACAATAACATGGCTTGCAGGGTAGTGTAGATGCTGGTGGTTTGCATCATGTTAAATTTAAGTACTGAGGTAGGTAAAGGAGCATTTGCTGGCTTACATAAGTTCCTAGCACAGTTGGTGCTTGGTCTTGAAGTCCCATCTTCCAAATTCTGAAAGAAGTGGAAGCTGTTGGCTTGTTCAAGCTCCCATTCCTAGCCTCGTTATTTACAATTCCACATAGAGTGGAAGGAGCAGTATAAACTGGCCTTGTCCAGCTGTCTTTGTTTTCAGCAGCTGGGGAAATACCACGGGTTAGAGCTGTGCTGAACCATTATGATAATGTTAAAAATTTCAGTATGCAGGAGAGGAGCTAAGATTTGACAGTAGGATTTGCAAAAGTGAAGTTCAGTTGGAAAGTTGCCACGTATTTTTAATAAACTGTCTGCAAACCTGTGTATGTCTGAGGATCCAATGCTGTGAGCATTTGAACTGCTCATTTCTAGCATAGCTACACGCCAGTGATGTTCCTCAGCTTAAGATATATATTCCAAGTGTCTTTTTTTTTCCTTCAATATACGTGCAAAGTGCCATCAGGAGCCAACAGAATGGTGAGCAGCCATCAAGTGTGTAGTTTCTTTTATGGTTATTTAATACACACTGCATAATATTGTGCAGATTGCTAAATGTCTGCGGAAGTATTGCAAGTGTAAACGGAGAAGTTTTGGAGAGCACAAGAGCTCACTCAGCACCACTGAGGGTGTCCCCGCCTTCAGTCGTCACTCAGAAAATCCTGAGGAATTATTATCCAATTCTGATATTAAAACTCATCATATTGAAGGTACATGTGAAACTGGATTTTTTATTAAGAAGCTTCCTCTGTGCAGTTTTTATTTTAAAACATATCCCAAAGTGTAGCTTCAGAAAGCGTGTCATTTTTTCTTCAAACTGATGAAAGGAAAATTATGTTGATCCTGAGGGCTGATACTGCTTAATATCTTCATTAATAACCTGAGTCACGGGCTGCAATGCACCCTCCTTGCATTAACAGGTGACACTAAATGGGAGAGGGAGCAGGGGCAGTCACTGTGCTCTTGGCCATAGCTGCCACTGGGGAGACCTTGACAATCTTGGAGGAGCGTGGTGAAATTCATGAAGGGCAGATGTAAAGTTTAGCCCCTGTCTGCTGTCTTCAGCTGCCTACAAGGGGCATGAGAAAGAAGATGAAGCTCGGTTCTTCTCACAAGTCAACTGCAAAAGGACGAGAGTCAACAGTAACAGGCTGAAGCAGGGGAAGTTCAACTGAATGTAAGGGAAAGTCGTTCACAGTGAAGGTGGTGGAGCCCTGGAGCAGGGGCCACAGGAGTGGAGTTCCTCTCCTTGGAGACTTTCAAAACTTCCCTCTGCAAGGCCACAAGCAGCAGATCTAATTTGAGAAGTTAGCCTCGCTTTGAGCAGGAGATTGATCAGATGACCTTCACAGAGCTGCCCAACCTATGTTATTTTGTGATGATTCTGTATTCATAAACATACAACCTGGCTTGGGCTTCCCACTTCAGATGTTCAACTTAGAGAAAACAAAAGCCAAAAACAGTGTGGGGGAGGAAGCTAGGGTGCTGTATCAGACTTCTAGGAGCTTGTCTCTCTACGCTGACTATCTGAAGAACCTAAGAGCCTGTCATGGATATGAAGTCTCACAGTATCAAGGTATCAGTTGACGTGCTCATCCGTTATATTTATGCGCCATTTTATTTACTCTACAATTGCTACATAAATCTTCCTTAATGTGTGGCCAGCTTTAGGACTTCTTTATTAACTGGATTTTTTCCCAGCGTATGTCAATTAAGGACTGTGTTAGGAGATGTCTCTCTAAATCAAACAGTATTTTTAGCTAAAGAGGCCTCTGTGATAGCTGAATCCTGACAATGGCATTTCATATTAATCTTTAAAATAAGTCTTGAAGTTTGTTTGGGTTTTCCCACTGCACACTGGTAAGAGGTAAAGCCTTAGATCTCCATTGCTCCGAGACCATATGATGTTAGTGATGGGAATAAGCTGCAAATTCCTACAGGCCTTTTTAAATGAACTCGTGTTCGTAGCAGCATGTGCAGGGCCTTTTTGACTTAGGTTGTCCTTAAGCATTTCTTTTATTAGATCTTTGTATACATCTATGTAGGGCTTATCCTTGAAGGGAGGTGCATTTATGGCCGGATTGGGTCTATCTTTGTAGAGCTCCCCTCTTACTTACATAGGACTTAGTGACCAAGGGTGGCTGTGCAGTCATCTTCCAGGGATAGGCTCAAGAACCAACTTCACAATGGCTTATTTGTTTTAAAGTCTTGGTTCCACGTAGCTCGTGCCAAGAGATATATTTAGAATAGACCCCTCTTTTTACTCGGTAGGTTTTCTCCGATCACAATTGATGGTATGACGAGCCTTGTCGGAATGAATATCCCTGGCCACACTGGGACTGGATGGTGCATCTTCGTCTACAACTTGTCTCCCGACTCAGACGAGAGTGTGCTGTGGCAGTTGTTTGGTCCCTTTGGAGCAGTCAATAATGTCAAGGTGATCCGTGATTTCAACACCAACAAGTGCAAGGGATTTGGCTTTGTCACCATGACCAACTACGACGAAGCTGCCATGGCGATTGCCAGCCTTAATGGATACCGTTTAGGAGACAGAGTATTGCAAGTTTCCTTTAAAACCAATAAAACCCACAAATCCTGAATTTCATATCCTTACTTACTAAAATATATATATATAAATATATATACGAACAAAACAAAACAAAAAAAAAACTCTTCAAGGCTTATATTCAACCATGGACTTTATAAGCCAGTGTTGCCTAAGTATTAAAACATTGGATATCCTGTGAGGAACAGGAAAGGATTTTATAATGCTTAGAAAAAAAAAAAAAAAAAAAAAAAACCTTTGATGCATTGAATGTTCTTTCATAGCTGTCGTTGTTGAATATAATATACATAGATAACAATGTGCAGGGATTTTTACCCGGCCAGCTAGTTTTACTACCTTCCTTGAAGGTGGGTCTTTTTAAGATGACCATTCACTCATTTGAAAAAATAATAGAACAAAAACAATTTTTACAAACTAATGGGATTAAAAGCGAGAAAAAAAAATTTTGTTTTCTTTTATTTTTTTCAAAACATTGATTGAATCAGATTGGTAAACCCCCCACATAAATTAAAGAGGAACAATAAAAATTGCAAAAAGAAGAACATAATTTTGCAACTTTTTTTATTTTTCCTTTTTTCTTTTGTATCATGTGAACTAAACAGTCTTCTGTTAGGGAATGGGGTTACAGGGGGATACCTGATGACATAACAATTTAAATAACATTAACAATGTTGCCAAAGAGGTGGTCTCTTTGCTGAAAATGGGTTTCAAGAAAAATCTATTTTTATAAAATATAAAGAATTTTTACAAGAGAATCTGGATTTGAGAAAAAAATATTTTGACTGGCTAATTTAGGGGAAATTGACAACTTTGTCATGTTCATACTGCACTGGTAACTTTTTAGAGATCAAGATGTGTGTTTTAAACTGGATTAGTAGATTGTTTTTTGAAGGATGGGCTACAAACAGATGATCTTCGTATCTTTTCATAGCATGTAATAAAAATATTAAATACAGTACGGGAGAGTGTTCTTCCCAGGCACGCAGTTACCCACAGTCAAAACCCAAAAGCAAGGAGATGAGTTGCAAGACGGTTTTTCTTTAAGTCATCAGTATGGGATATCAGCAGAACAAAAGTTAAAAAAATTAATTTTTTGATCAAAAACTTCCTTGGTTTGAGCAGTAGGTGCTACAAAATTATTTACATATCTTAGTATCATAGTTAAATGTAATGTGTTTAGAAAAAATACATTTGCTTTAAATTTGTTAAGAATTTTCAAATTCACTTTATAGCCCAAGCTAATATAATTGGGCTGTGTTGGCACATTTGGAACACTGTTTATGTTGCTTGAAACACTTATTTATTTAATTGCCGATGTGATGCATATGGCCAAAATCAAATATAGCTAGTTTGGCTAGTCTACTTATTTGTTTACTTAAACTATGGGAAGAAGCATATTATTGTGTCATTTTGTTGTGTGTGTATGTGTATATATAATATAAAT
>NW_008588449.1:0-6893 GCF_000691845.1 Merops nubicus
GCCTGGTCATTGGCAGAACACACGTACTGAGGAATCCCCACCATATAATCAGTTATCAGATCATGACAAGCAATATGCTGTTTGCTGATGGATCTTGCTGTCTCATAGGACAGGAGCTTGCCAGAGGTGCAAAGCTGCTCTGTGGAGTCTCACACAACGAGACACAGAAGCAGCTGTAGGAGGGGATAAATCAAGTCACTCTGTGGAGGTAAAAGCCATCCAGCTGGCCCTGACCCCAAACTGCAGCAATGGTGTAACATCACTGGCTAGTTCTCTCTGTATATGCAGCCCAGAACTTCCCTATATAGTTGGCAGTGATTGTTTAGCTAAGGCTGTTAGAAGACAGCATGAAGTTGTGTGATCCTCCCACATAAATCTCACAATCATGAGAACTTCTGTTGCCATAATAAGCAATCTCCACATCACACAACTTCTGTTCACTTTTTCAACAGCATACTGTGACTTCTTTATTAGTCCCTGGTAAAGGGCTGTAAAACAGCATTGGGGGCAGGTGGGGGAAGACTGTTCTTTGTACTCTCCTCTCTCAGGATTCACTGTGTGAATTCCCTATAGCACAGTCAAATAATTCTAGTCCAGTTTTAAAGCCCTCCCCCAAATTCCATATCCATATTAACAAATAATTTGTTTTATCTCTGTCTCTCTGATTACACCTCTTTCTTTCTCAGAATGAAGAGGTTAGACTAAGTTACTGCCACAAAATTTGAGATGGTCTTTCAACTCCTTAGTATTAAAATACACAAAGGTAATTCTGAAGTTATAAACCAGAGAGATTACTTGAAGTGGTTAAAAAATAAACACAAAAAAAAACCCCATAGAGATGTTGGTTTAGGAAAATACGCAGTACTTACTTACCAAATAGTATCAGGTGACATCAGTGTTAATAAGAAAACGTACTGCTCTTGGGATAGCCAAGTTTGTCCAGGTTGGGCTGACATGCAAACTGAATCATAGGTGGTGGCCCACACATGAGGATGAGTGTCTCGCTGCCGGGGGAAGGGAGGTGGGTTTTCATCATGTCTGCAGTGACGAAGCCAGAACTGTATTTCCAATCTGAAACAAAGAAATTAAACTGTTCACTTCAATCTCTGTACAGTCTGAAGCCTTTTTAAACAGCCTATGTTGTACTCACAAAGTAGCTGGAGAATCAGCAAAGTGGTGAGGTGACAAAGTTTGATGACAAAAGTTCTGCTGTGTAGTTATGTGATAAGAGGAAAAATAATTAAGAGAGGATAGAAATGCTAAATTATGTCAAGCAGCAATATTATCAAATGCATCTGCCATTTACAGTGAGCCAAGTAGGAAAAATAATCCTACCTGCACATATAAAAGGATGTGCTTTAAGCTCATTTATCAGGTGTTAAGAAAACAGCAGCAGTCAAAAGTTGTATGAAATGTTAAGAAATATCAGGAAAGGAAAAGGGAACACCACGTAAAAGTAGAATTCCAGTTTGCCTGCATCTTTACTGCTGATCAGTTCTGATCTGCTCAGTTCAAACAATGAGAAAGCAGAGCTGGAAAAGACTGTGAGAACGAGGATGAGCAAAGACATGTAATCACTGCTGCGGGCAGCAGGGATGATTGACAGACATCTGTAAAATTTGTAACATGAAGCCCACTGGGAGGCATCTAGTCACACGTGCTTAACAAGAGTTAAGGAGCCAAATGCAAACCTAAGGGAGTAATTCTTCACAAAAGAGCTGATCCTGTGGAGCTACTGAAATGCTGCCAAAACGCTCATGGCTCCCAAAGAGCCACACCAAGTTCTTACAGAAGTAATCCACTGAGGGTCACTGTATCTGTAGAGCCACATTTGGCTCAGAACTGAGAAATATTAAAGATTGGAAGAGTATCAAGGCCTTCTAGTTACTCCTCTCTGGCCACCTATTCATGCTGTCATCTAGTATATATCTACATCTACTATTGCTGACAGGTACAGAACTTTGATCTGACTCAGTTTGGCTCTCATGTCTGTTAAATAAACACTCAGATCACTTACAACATCAGCAAACAAGAATACTCAGGTTTCAAAAGAAATTCAGTAGAGTTCTACCTCTCCCTCATTTCCCAGTGCTACACCAACCTACTGTTAAGGCCTTAACCAGTTTTACCACAATCTAATCTAGAGCTGCTGCAAAACAAAGATGTACCTGTACTATTTACAGACATTAAGCAATTTCATACAAACAAAATGCTAACAGAACCTGATCTGGGAGAGAACCCAAAACAGAGCCATAACTTTTGCTGAGAAGTCCCAAAAATTGGCACATCCTGAAATACATCACAAGATCCACTGAGTAACGTATGTCTAACCCAAGAGGAGTTAATTATTAGTTCACACTTGCTAAGGCCCACCTGGTTTAGATCACCTTTCAAAACAGGCATCATGGTAAAGTTTGTTTCTGTGGGGCTGGGGAGTGTCTTTGTTGTTTAAAAGTGTAAAACAAAAAATTTGATAGTATTGCAAAGGCGTTTCCAGTGTGTACCAGTAGCCTACCTTGTGGAGGTCTGTCCAGTGTATACCAAAGCATGAACTGATCAGGATGCCTCTTAGCAATGTCTTCTAGCTCAGCTCTCAGTAATATATCTTCTTCTGTCTGCAAAATGAGACCCCTGCTTATCTCCACACCCTCTCAACATGCCCATTAGTGTATGCTCATCCAGTATTCCAACTAGACAAATGCAATAACTCATTCAAAACAAGAAGGTGATTTTTTTTTCCCCCTTACATGATAATTACTATCATTACAGCCTTCTATAAATCCAAATTAAGAACAAACTATAGACTTAATAGCCACCTAAACACTGTCTCAGTGATGACAATTTGAACTGCTTTTTAATCCAGGCTAAAATCACAAGTAGCTGGATTTGTCTCTGACCCTGGCAAATATGGCCCTGTGCCAGCATGGTGAAGGTGAACTGTAGAAACAGATGAAGAGAACAAAATCCTGTTTCCTGGAAACCAGTGAAGGAGTAAAATGAGTAGAGGGATTGAGGTCTGTTCACACTATTTATTCCCTAATATAGAAATTAGGGAGTACAAGTGAAACCATGAGGAGCCATCTTCAAAACAAATAAAAGACAGTCATGGGAACTATGACAGCACCATGTACTTATGAAAGGCCTTATGGATAATGTCTACTCATTAAACCATTTTAACCCAAAACAATGTATTAAAAGCTTCCATAATAATCTTTTCCTATTCCTCCCTATATTGGTCATTTTTATATGTGCTATCTCAGACAATATTGTGTCACCAATAGGCTGGGTGAAAATACAAACCCAAGACACTAGAAGAGTCTCAAACATGCAATGCAGTGCTTCCCCTGGGGCTGATGTCCCATCTGTTTATAAAGCTTAGAGACCAGCAAAAAAAGTAGGTGATTAAAAAAGGACAAACAGGTGAGCCAGCAGACTCACCTGATTAGCAAAAAGAAGGTAACACTTTGTGGAGTCCTTGGGATCGTTTGTGATACGACGAATCAGCTGCAACATAGGTGTTATCCCTGTCAAAAAACAAAGGGGTTAAAAAATGGGCATTTCTTTCCAGGGCTGCAGTTTCAGTATCCACACTGCCTTCCTTCAGTCTTCAGTGGAAGCTTAGTTTGCATGGGGCTACAAACTTCTGAACTTCTAATCCATGCCAAATGCAGAAGTTGGCGTTTTCTATTATTACAAATAATTTCAAAACAAAAATAAAATTACTTTTATCTGGAGCTCTCCCCTTCATTCTCTATCACATACAGTAATTTTACCCTCAAGACATCTCCTAAGTTATTTTTTGTCATTGAGACTGAAGCTCAGAGAGATGAAGTGACTTCTCTGATGTCTCTGAGTAAATCAAGATTAAAACTCTGTAGTAGTTAATTCCCAGGACTGAGCTCAAGCCACTGGAAAGCCCCAGTGTTGCCAAACACTCAATGGAAAGAAACAGAGCTGTAAATGCTCTGCTACTAAAGGGCAGCATTTGATACTCCTCACACAGACCTGTAAAGACATCTTCATTCCCTAGACATTCCATATGATGCGAACAGTTTTACCTGTTCCTCCAGCTATCATCCCAAGATGCTTCGCAAACTTCTTCTCTGCTTCAGACTTCTTATGAGGCTTGATAAGAAAGGTACCTAGAAGAAATATTCACAACCTATAGGTACATTAAATCCCAAATAAACATGGATAAAATTTCCATGGGAATACGTTACCATAGTCTACCCACTAATTAGGACAGCTCTTCTGGAAATGCTAAGTGGCCTCAGCACAACACTGAGCACAAAAAGCAGAAACCTCTTTGTCTCTGTAAACTCCAATCCTAGCTTTGAACAACTGGTTTACTCCTTCCCTGCTACCCAACATCATTTATCATAAACTGAAGCTTTACTGCCACATCACTGCCTAGAACACGGCTTGGCAACTGTGAGTGCTGGTAGTACTGAAAGGGAACCACAGCTCCTGCTGCAGAGAACAGGTTTCTTAGGCCATCTTCATCATCCTCACTTGCACCATTTCTGTGTGTCCACATTCAAGGGAGTCGTAATTAAACCAGCATCAAACAAGAACCCCCAGCAAAGATTAGACTCAGGAATATTGGCGTCTTGCATACTTTCATTAAGTACTTCATTATTGTAATTCATTTCCAGTTAATGAGGTGCTCCTGACACTCACAGCCAGCTAGGTGACTACCTGCTAGTATCCTGGGATGAGAAGGCCCATTTCTGCCAGAATTTTGTTTCAGAACTGTCACAAAATCTAAATAGTTTGTAACTAAATTAATCTCCAAAGACGAAGCCAAGCGCACACAGTGTGTTACACAAAAAGCATTTAACATATTGCAATCATCTTTTAAGAGATCTGTAATTAGGAACAAGCTTTCCTAGCTACTGCCCTTCACAGCAGCCAAAGCAAAGCAGAAGGGAATGTTTGTAAAACATGCCTCACTCATTTCCTCTGAGATATCACGGATCCATCGGTAATGTTACACGTCATAAAAGGTCCTGATCCAAAGAAGCGCTGAGCTCTTATCCCCCTGAGGCAGGAGTTAAGTTCACAATCCCTCTCAGTCAAGATCAAAGCAAAATCTTTCACTTCCATCTTGAAAGGCAATTAAGTTCCCTGCACGTATTTCCCCCCAGTCAACTCAGCCCTGGTTTAATCTTGAAATGGAGCTGGCTCTCAGTAAGCAGGTTATTCAGTAACAATGATCAAATTCTCAGAGGGCATTTTAGGCCACAACCTCCCTTGCTTAAGAAGCACCTGGAACATCTCTCTCCAGATTTACAGCTGAGGTAGTATTGCCAATGTAGCCTTCTCAGCAATACAGTGTGACAATGATTTTTTTTCAGATTTAATTGTATGGTCCCAGAAGCGAGACACCAACGAGCTATTCCTCACACAAAATAAACACAAAGTGCTTTCTCCTGTGATATCAACTCTGACAGGCTCTTGGTCAAGACCAGGAAGGTTTTTTCCACTTTTTTTAAAAAGATTCTCTACAAAGTTGTCATGTTTTACAAAATACCACTGGAAACAAACAATACAAATTCCTCTGCTTTGCTCTCCCACCTTCATGGCACAGTACCTGCCCCCTTATAGACAAGGAGCCCATTTGGCCCTCTGAAGTCAATAGTATCTCCAATCTTCATGTCATCTAGGTACTGAGACATCTTCCCACCTTCTGGAAACTTGGGATTCACATTTTTGTGGTAGACCTGTAAAAACAGTAATTTGTATCATTTCAGTCACCAGCCTCCTGAAGGCAGTATGTCTGTACAACACAGTATTGCAGGTTTGAAATTCAAAAACTAAGAAAAATCAAGACAATTCTCTCAGATTATCTGTTGTGCTTTGCAACAGTAAGCAGCCAAAGAAGTAAAAAGCTGTAAGGTGCACGTTCCAATGGTCTCTGCAACTGCCAGGCTAACAGGAATAGGTGGCAGGCAGGTCACCTACTCGTGCGCTCAGGTCACTTTCACTCTAGAAAGAACAGAGCAGGCAAAAAAAGCCCAGACTTTTGCCTGAGGACAAACTCTATGACAGAAAAGGATTAGAAAATCCCAAAGTCCTGGGATCAAATCATTCCGCATTTCTTATCTTAAAGGGTTTTCCTTGTTCCTGTATCCTATTTTTTGGAATCAATAAATTCATTATCACAGCTTCTGACATGTACAGATGTGTAAATGCAATCTCTGTAGGGTCACCAAAGACACCAGTTCTCACTGACTTGCTTTCTACTAACAGCTATTAGCAGTAAGTACTAGCAGCAGCATAAGCAGCTGGAGAGTGAGCGCTCTGCCAAAAATCAAAAAAAAAGTACTACTAGAGACGTTCCTGCAGTACTGCCAAGGAAGTGACTGCCTTCTCCACCTACCCTACCTCTGCTGTCTCTCAGTGGCACACAGCAGATACAGTGTACAACTCACTATTTAAGGATAACATGAAATGAGTTGTTTGCCATGCAGTCCTCCTATTCAAAAGAAGATCAATCAAAATAAACCCTATATTTCACTAAAATGAGGTACTTTCCTTCCTTCCTTAGAAATTTTTCTATACTAAAGGAAACCAAAATTTACCTTTATAATTAAATCAACATAGCCTTTTGTCTCATCACTGGAAACTGGGGTATAGGCTCGAATCACCAGATTACCGTGGATTTTTGCAGAAAGGTAAACATGTTGGCCTAGGGAGAAAGAATTATAATCTGATTATTTTTTCATCCCCAGTTTCAAACTTTTCTCAGGCCTGGAGGACAAAAGAAGAGAAAAAAGCAGGTACTGTAACCTGCTAAACACAAGCAACGATGGAGAAAATGTTTCCCATTGTATATTCTTTATACATCATAAAAATGATGTGTAAAAACTTCTAGTCTCTTTTTCAGCAGG
>NW_008588449.1:6924-9359 GCF_000691845.1 Merops nubicus
GCACAGTGTAACTGAGGAGAGCTGGTACGTTACAGAATCATGGCCAATATGCTAGCAAAGTAGGGAATTCATAGTAAAATAGCAATACAGAAAGTTTGCTGCTCATTCTCCAGTGCTCTCTGTATTTTGGGTTCTACTGCTCTCGTATTCATTAACAAATTGAAAGTAAGGATACACCAGTTGGCACAGGCAAAGAAAGAAAGAAGTATATGGTTTAGTAGCAGCAAACTCTCAGAGCAAAATTCCCAGAGATTCTACACCAAGACATAAAGAACAAAGTCCTGGGCCACACTCCTCCTCTGTAACTCCTGCCTCCATAACACTGCAGCTTCCACAGTACTGGACGCTGTCCACAGAGAGCTCTTCACCCAGCCTAATGCTCCAAGAAGTAGAATTTTAAAGGCACCTTTTTATTTCTGCTAATTAAAAGAATTGAAACTTCTTCCCAAGAGCAGTCTCCTCACCCAAAGAGCAGTAACCTTCAGGGTTGTTTGGAAAAACAGAAAGCGGGAGCAGCGTTGGCAGAAAACACTTTTATTTTTAGCAAAATGATCCTGGTAAAAAGCAGAAGGCAGGAATGTTCTGAGAAGTACTCTGGCCCATACAGCTTCAGGATCTTAATCCTAAAATCTTAAGAAGTCTGGATAAACACAAGCACTGCAGGGCACATCTCAGTTCATTTAACATTTAACATGGGTGACTCAATTAAACTTTCCCACATCAGCCAGAAGAGAATTTGTAGAAAGACTGCTGCCCTTGACAGGCAGCATGCACAAGGGCTGGGCCCCCAGAATGAAATGGGAAAGACCCTGACACTTGCCACACAGCACAGCAAACTGCAAAACAGTACAGAACAAGCAGTGCTACATCTGCCACATCTGCAGATCATAAAGGGAGACCTTCCCCTGCACAGATTATCATTAATTCAAGGTCCAAGGTTCCGTGCCATCAGTTTTGCAGGGTTCAGGAAAGAAGACCATGCCAATCCTAGTCTGAAATAACCTTCACGCTACAGAAAGCAAGCCAAAGTTGTACACCTATGCATGTAAAGCAAAGGCAAGGGCATGCACAGAAATGGCTCTGAGTATTTCAGCATCTTCTATATACAATAAGCATATTTTCTCCTCTGCTCCCTTTCTCATTTGCAGAAGAAGAGTTGTTCCCTTTCTCATTTGCATATGTGATGTATTTGCCAAAAGCATGAGAGCAGTTGAAAAAAAAATGAGGGCACCAAATGGAAGTTGAATGACAATAAGAAATATGAAAATGCTCTGACAGACATCATTCTTGCTTATATCTTGACTGGTGATGAATTCCATCAGACTCGTTTCAGTTTCACTGTTATTGTTCTAAACTACACCACACAATTTAAGACAAGCAGAACAAAGCACGCACTAAAGATGAGAACTACAACCCTTTGGGAAAATCTGACATTTCTCTCTGATAGAGCAGCATTCAGATGCAGCTTTTAACTCTTGACTTTGCTGAGCCTTAAATTCCCAAACAGTCAGAAGTCCAAGAACTACGAGTACAGTTACAAATCCTAAACCCAGAAGTATATGTAATGAAGTGTTTTAATCACTTACCTACAGGTAATCCTAATATATGATCTGGTGAGGGTAGCCCAAATCGGAATTTCTTAGTATCGTGACTGATTTCCTAAGAAAACAAATAAAATTAGAATGAGGTCAACATCACCACTGCTTTGAACTTCAGACTCTACTCAACATGATATGCTTTAGCCAGCCTGTTCTCTGTTAGGATGCAAGCCAAAGGCTAGGAAGTTAAGCTGAAATGACTTTGAAAACTTAAGTTTAAACATACCAGAAGTTTCAGAAGCAGCCTTTTCCTCTAATTCCACACAGAGTGAGTTTTACCTGTCTGTGCAATCCCTACAGAGCCTTTACATACATAAAATCTGGAAACCCTCTATTGCCCAAGGCCAGTGAGCACATTTCATGATTTATGGCCAAAGATCAATGGGCAAGACCCGGCGCCACGTAGAAGCACAGGCTGTTGGGCTTGCTTCTTACTGGTAGCCACTGGACAGAAATCAAGGGTAAAACACAGCTCAAAACTAGGACTTGAACATACGAAGAAATTAGTCTACCCTCCTCTCAAAAGAACCATAACACTGCGGTACAGGCATAAATCCTGCTCTACCTGAGGGAAACACTGCAGCGTGCCTGCGGGAGCCCCCGGAGGGAACCGCTGCGGCGTGCCTGCGGGAGCCACAGCCGCCCTCAATGGCTCCGAGCACTTCTCCGGCCCCGAAGCTCGGGGCAGCCCGCGACAATCCGCCCCTCAGACCCCGCCCGGGGCAACCGAACCCACAGCCCCCTCACACCCCCCTGGAGCACGAGGCCAAGAGCCCACTCAGACCTCCTTGGAGCACGGGACCAAAAGACCCCTCACACCCCCCTGGGCACGGGACC
>NW_008588450.1:0-1079 GCF_000691845.1 Merops nubicus
CCCCCCGCGCCGCGGGAAGCGGGGGAGAAGGAGCTGCCTGCTCTCCTAGTGCCTCCCCCCGCCCCGGCGCCAGAGCCTGGGGACCCAGAAGCTCTGGGATGGCTGCGGCCTGGGGTCCTGCCACCAGCACAGAAGACACGCACTGCTGTCCCAAAACGAGGGGTTTATCTCTTTTTTACTGCTATTTTTCAGCTATGTAGTCGGGTAGGCACGGAGGCTTGTGCCATCAGCACGTGAGCCATGCCATGGAATACTCACGGGGAGCAGCAGTGCAGGGCAGGAGGCAGGCAGGGCACCCCGTGCCACCCCCCTGTGCCAGCAGCTGTACCATACCCACCACTACCACCACGCTCCAAGGATTCTTCCTCCCATGGCCCTAAATTTTGTTAATTGCTCCTTTTTAACGGTCCTGTTCGAGCCAGTGCCTCTCTTGTTCAACAATCTCCCCAAAAGCGCTGTGCTGGTTTGGGCTGGGGTAGTTTTCTCCCTGTGAGCTGGTGTGGGGCCGTGTTTCAGAGCTGTGCTGGTAACAGAGGGATGATTTCCTTACTGCTGAGGGGAGGGTGGCAGGGGGGTGCTCAGGGACCAACTGGCCAGCAGTGGGTTGGTGGTGAGCCATTCTGCTCGTTAGCAGCACTTGTCTGTCCTGGGTTTTATTTCTCTCTCTTTTTGTTGTTTTCTTTTTCATTACAATTTTTAAGCTTGTTATTACTTTGTTTCAGTGATTAAACTTTTCTCAGCCGATGGGTTTTCTCACTTTTACCCTTCCTGTTGCTCACTCCTCCCAGCACGACTGGGGGGAGGCAGGTGGTGGTGTGGTGCCCAGTTGCCAGCTGGGGTTATACCACGACAATCACCCTGGGTTACCATTTAATCTGGCTGATTGCTGCTTTTTTCCAACTACCCCAGACACTGCTATTTATTTTCCCTGAACATGTCCATTTTGAGGCAGACACCCTCCCAGCACAGACCAGTTTCAGGTCTGCACCCATGCTCTGTCCTGTGAAGGTTTAGGGGGTGGGGGATGCGCTGAAGCCAGTGGCCCCCTGTGAGGGCAGTGGCCAGCGGTGTGGCAGGGG
>NW_008588450.1:1110-2496 GCF_000691845.1 Merops nubicus
AGCCAGTGGCCCCCCTGCGAGGGCAGTGGCCAGTGGTGTGGCAGGGTCCTGGCCCAGCTCCTAACGTTTGCTGCTGCTGGTGTGGGGCTGTGGGACAACTCGGGGTGGGGGCTACACCTCAGTCCCAGCACTGCCTCCCCAGCACGACTGCATCTGAGCTGGGGCCCCGCTGGGCTCCTTGGGTCTCCATCTCCCCTGCCTCGTGCAGGAGACAAACGCCAGTGCAAGCTGCCCTGGGTACAGACTGTGAACAAAAATAAGTTACTGCTCCAATAACTTAGTTATTATAAAATAAGTTAGTGTTCTAATTCTTATCTCTATAAATACGTCACATTTTGCACTTGGGTGGTGGATGAGGAGTGGCTGGGGAAGCCCCTGGGCTCACGCTGGGATGCCAGGAGCCAGGGTCCGTCCCCCCTGGGGAACTCTGTCCATCCTGCCCAGGGCCCCCACACGGGGCTGATGTCACAGGTCCTGCTGTATCCCCACCACAGCGTTTGCCACCGGCCAAGGGACATTGCTGGGTGATACCTCCTCCGAGTGCCAGCGTCCTGGCACCACCACAGGTCCCTACTTCCCTTCGCAGAAGCCGCAGAGGCACCCGAGGCAGCCGTTGAGGATCTGGAGGGAGGCCAGCACCATCTCAGCAGCACTGATGAGCACCAGGAGCAAGAAGAAGCTGCCGTTCCAGGCCACGACACCCTCTGGCTCCAGGCAGATGCTCCAGGTATGACGATCAAACAGGTAGTTCCATGCCCTGTGTGAGCAGGAGAGGAGGAGCTGCACAGAGGTGGCCCCAGGTGCCCTGTCCTTCATCCCGAGGAGGAGCAAGGTCAGCAGGGGCTTGGGGCTGGGAAGCACCACGTACAAAACCATGGAAGATGAGGACCTCTTGGGTCGTCGGGGTCTTGCATCACCACCAGCGAGCCAACCCACTCCACCCCCCACCAATAAACCCCTCAACCCTGCTGCCTCACCTGATGTCAGGCTCCTGGTGACCGCCGTCCACGAAGGGGTAGCCCCAGTGGGCACCATGCCCACTGCCACGCTCGGTGGTGTTGTAGAAGCAGAGGGGTCCGTTGGTCAGACCCACACCGGAGAGGACGAGGCAAGCAGCAGCTCCCAGGAGCGCCAGCTTGGAGAGCACCGCAGAGATGAAAGCCTGTGGACAGCCCCCGGGCAGGGACTCAAAGTCAGGTGGGCTCCAAAACGTGTCTGCGTGTCGTTGGCAGAGTTTGGCGAAGGGGCAAAGCTCTCCCCTTCACCCCCAGCCTTGGGGAGCCAAGGATGAGGTCGGAACCACCCCTGGGTTACCTCCAGCTGGGCAGAAGCAGGCGTGGAGTGAGGGCAGGCAGGGAGCTGCCCCACGCAGCGTGGTGGTGGGGC
>NW_008588451.1:0-584 GCF_000691845.1 Merops nubicus
CGGGGGGGGGGTTGTGGTGACCCCAAAAGAACCTTGAGAACGACGTTAAAACATCAAGTTCAACCCCATGCAAATGGGATTTTCCAGAGCAGGCTGGGGCAGGAAAAGCCCCAAACTGCTTTTTGTGTCCAGCTGTGGAAAAATCTCCCACATCGAGACCTAAAACTGAGCTTTTTTTGGGGGAAAAATCATGCGAAAAGGGTTTGTACTGAGAACCTACCTAAATTTTTGGCATTTGTGTTAATTTTGGGGGGAAATCACTTAGATTTTCGGCAGCCACTCTTGCAAACTCCACCTCTTGACGCCTGAAATTCCCAAAAGTTTCCCCGAAAACTTTTATTCCTAATCCCGGAATCCCCGGAGCATCCGGCCCCTCGGGTCTGTCCCCACGACCCCGTTCCAAGCTGGAGGACCCACAACCAGCTCCTTCTCCAGAGTCCTTCCACCCGGCCCAGAATGCCGCCGCCGAGTCGAGGCTTCCGGAGGTCTTGTCGTGGTGTTTGTCCTCTGTCCATCCACGTGGGATCCATCGCCCCGGAGCCTTGTGAAGGTCAACGTGGGGAACCTCGTGGAGTTCCAACATT
>NW_008588452.1:0-3241 GCF_000691845.1 Merops nubicus
GGCTTCGTCTAGTTCGGTTAGTCTGTTAAAACCAAATGCTGCGTGTGTGCTATTCTGCCTCCTTTTACAGGTTACTGGTTTGTTGTCTCTTGCTCTTCCACCCTGCCCCGCTTTTTGTTTTTCTTTTTAAAGACACTTTGAGCTTGCTTTCAAATATTTGACCTTGTATCAAGAGCAGATGTACTTTATATGGACAACTCAGGGTAGCCTACTTTGTTTGGGGTTCTTAAAGAGGCAGATTTGTGTAACTACTTTAGACAGGCCAGCTAAGGTGGTTAATATAGGAACGGTCTCCTTATTTTTGTAGATTTTCGTTACTGTCAGAATGGGGTAAAGGAAAGCTGGAAGCAGTAAGTGCTAGGGAAAGCTTAAAGTGTTGTGCCATCAACGGACAGAGGACTGGCAAGCTTTGACATAATTTCTGTGCTGCAGTATTCTTCACAGGTAAGTATGTGGTTCTAGCACAAGAGTGTCAGAAGTTTATCGAAGTCTGTAACTTTGTGCACTGGTACCTTTTATGCCGTTTTGAGACATACAAGGTGTCTCAAAAATAAAATATAATATGCTTCTGTCTGTGAAACTACCTCGAGTATTAGCGTATGTATTATTTTTGGGTAACGTGCATGAAGTGTTTCATCTCCTGGCTGAGAAGCTGGCACAAAGCAAGCTGGTTGGAGGCTTAGCAGAGCTGGCCGTTACGAAGCCTTAAGCATTTATGTAGTGACACTTCTCAAAAGGAAAAAAAAGTCTGTGTTGAATGGTGGAAAGTTAAAACAGGGAAATCAAGTGGCCTATTTAACATTGGTGCGAAACTGCTCCTTCAGTGTATGTCTGTTCTTTGTGTCTATCTTGGGGAAGCTGTAAGTGTCGAGTTATTTTATAATTAATTATTATCCCTTGCCTGAAAATATTTTTACTCTTATGTAGCATCAACTGAGTGTCCAAATAGGCCTCTTTTTTTTTTTTTTTTTTTCTCTCCTGCTAATGTATCTGTGTTTAAAGAGGGGAACATGCTCGGGCTTTCTCAAATCTTCTTCTCTTTCCTTACTCAAGTAGGTTTGGACCTATGTGAAGACCTAAAAATACTTTTTTATAAAATGTACGACTGCATGGCAGGTGAAGGAGAGGAACTTGTTAGACTTCACAAGAAGTGTGAAATACATGTATTACCACTCATTATTTATCTTGTTAGTATTTGGTTGCCTTTCTGCTTTTCAAATACATTTAATACTGCCGGGTTTGTTGAAATATTGGAAAGAATTTTTAAAGCAGCATTGTTAACGCTCTCTCTGTGGCACAATCAGTATATCACGGCATTGTGAAGCTAAAATACCAGCAGTGGAGTTTCAAGGCTGCTTGCTCTTAACTGAGCTCTGACACTGTCCTTTTTAAGCTGGTACTCTCATCTGGATGGGGAGCTCAGCATCTGCTGCATTGCCATCTCCAGGGGAAGGGTGACCAGCATTTATTATTAAAAGGTTGACCTCTCTTCTTAAAAGGTTGACTTCTCTTCTTAAAAGTGGACCTGTCCCCTGCAACCTTATAATTCACCTACTACTGTCAATGATAGATTGCAGAGTGACAAAACTGTTAGGAGAAATAAAAACGTGGACATGTAGATTCTCCTAGTTCTGTGGCAGAAGTGAGCTTGGGGTAATTAAGGTACCAGCTGTGTCTGTGCTTTCTGGGCAGTATCTTATCTGGACTGTCTTCCCAGGCTCAGTTAACCATAGACCAACTGTTACATGAAGAGACTGGAAGAGAAGCTGCTACTTACCACAGGATGCCTTCCATTTCTAAGAGTGCTGCTTGGTGGTGGTGACTGCTCATATTTGTAGCTTTACAGGCATTTTAGAGGACCAAAGAGTAGCCTGTGAATAGGCTTGAAGGGAGTCTAGTTCCTGTGATCTGAATCTTCCAGCTATGCTTAACTGAAAGTTTTGGGTTCAGTAGAGTTTTTTCCGTAATAACAGTACTGCCTGGGAAAGTATTGTTCAGATAATGGCAAGCCATGGTGCTTCATAAAAACTGTACAAGGGTGGCTGAGCTGATTTTCCTGCTGCAGCCGTCCTGGTGCAGAGCTTTTGCGCTGGGAGTGAGAAGGGTGTTGATAACACCCGTGTTATGGCTACCACTGAGCAGTGCTCACACAGCACCAAGGCTCTCTCTAACATTCCTCCCCCTTGTGGGATACGGGAAAGTTGGCATTGTTCTTTCTGGTTGTATCCACAGTTACCTTTGGAACTCCTTGCCAATGAGAAAGCATTAATTTTATGTTTTGATTGGGCATTTTTGCCTTTAGGTACCTTCCTTTTATCTGTTCAGTTACTTATACCTACACTACCAGGATTCTTGTGGCCTACTAAGTCCTGTGCTTTCTATGAGTAATGTCTTGCTTTCCTGACATTTGAGATAATGAGAACTGTCTACTCGTAGTAAGGATTTTATTTCTTTGTACAGATTTACTTAAGGCATTTATTTCTCTTTGCTGAGGTTCGAGGAACTAAAGATTGAAGAGTCCATTCTCCTTCGGGTTTCAGTGTTGAGCTTGACAGCTAAGTTAGAGAATGGACATAAAACTTAATTTATGATCTTATTTGCTGGCTGAAGTCTTTCATTAGGATTTTTTTAACTTGTTTTCCAGCAGTACACATAGCTGAATTTCAATTGCAGCAGCTCTTTTTGGAAGTGATACCTGAACAAAAATAATATCCCAGCCTGACTTTCAAGTCATGGGAGCAGGTTTTCAGGACTGTTGGGTAGAAAAATTATCTTCAATTGTAAATTTGGTTTTCAAATCACTGAGCCTGTAAATGAGATGGATTACACCACATGCGTTTACATGAAGAGAAGAAACGTGTGTACCACCACGTGTTAACTTTTTTTTCTATTGCTATAGGTGTGTAGACCCTGTCTAGTACTAACTTTGAGTCCCTCCTTGAAGTGGTGGTATCTTGAGCAGAGCACAAGAGAAAGAGAGGGTCTCTGTGGATGTGTAGATTTATGTGGATTGATGTGTAAATTTATTTATTAATAGGTATGTGTGCACTTTCTTGTATGGAAAAATTACTACTTTTTGCTTCACGATACACTGTATGCTTAGTTTTCTTCTGCCACTTTCTGTCTTCCATCTCTGGTCTTCTCTGTGTATCTTTAAAAAACTTGACAAGCCAGTGATTTTTTTTTTTTTTTTTTTTTGGGGGTTTTTTTTTTTTTTTTTTTTGGGTGTTGGGGTGAAAAA
>NW_008588452.1:3272-8784 GCF_000691845.1 Merops nubicus
TTTTTTTTGGTGTGCTTTTTCTTGTTTCTTTGTGGTAGTTGTGCTGAAAGAATGTTATTGCAGTAGTTCTGCCTTTGAGTCAGAACGTTGTTCTTTTTTTTCGAAAGGCTTGGAATTATGAATGCTTGCCCAGTTGCTTCTCAGCCAAAGTAGGTTTATGCTGAAACTTCATTGTATTTGTTTATACTCACTGAAGTGGTATTGAGACTTTTATGATAACAGGATTAAAAAACTCATAAATCATCAAGTAATAATTCATACATTCTAACAGTTCACTACCATTTTTGAAATGTTAAAACTAAAGGAAAATATGATTTTATTTGAAACTTAGAGGATAGAGCTGTCAAACTTTGTTGCAGTCTTATAGTTTTGGGAAAGTGTGCTCTCTGGAAAAGGTAGAGCAGGCTTTTTGAAGTTCTCTGAGTTGTTAGTCTTGAGCAGGTGCAGTGGGTTTAAAGCTATGATGTAAACTAGCGATTGGTTCTTGTATAGAATTTTTTCGCCCTTTTTCAGCACAGCGTTATGTGTCAGTATAGTATAAATGTATTGGTTTCTCTAATAATATTTGTTAAAAGTGGTCCTGTTGGTGACATAACAAAACCAAGCACTTACAAATATAAAAGCAGCCACAGAAATGAAGTACAACTGTGACGCTAGCTGAATCTGTTGCTCCAGCTTCAGTTAGTTTTGTTACAGAGGAGTTAACATCAGTTAGAAGTTAAAAAAGGATTGCTTTTTGATGTATTTTTGTTATTTTTAATGTGTGTTTTGGAGTGTGGTGATTTGAACAGCTTTACTTCTTCCTTAATTTTAACCTTCTTCATTAATTCTCACATGCAAGAGAGACAGAGCTGTTGTCCTAATAGATGTTGAGCGAGTTTGGAGAATAAATTTTATTACTGCAAGACTTGGAGGAATAAGAAATACCTGCGTGCAGGCTGACAGTGCTTCAAAATATGTTGTCACTGAATGTGTTGTGTTGGAAGTTAGTCTGTTTCACTAATGATCCCACTGCTTTCTGTGCTACATCCTGAAGTTTTAATGTGTCTTGGTAATTTTATTTCCTTTCATTCATAGTAAGGTGTGTGTGTTAGGAGAATCATCTTACAGTCTCACTGTGGAAGTGAATGTGTTGGTTTTGTTTTGGTTGGTTTACTTGGCCAGTCTTTTCATTTAAGAAATTAACCTATTTCAGCTTCTGCTTATAATCTGAATGTTGCAAATGATCAGGCTTCTCCAATGAGCCATCATTGTTTCTTAACTTCAGCCAGACTGGTGAGGATTCACCTGGTCATATTCCTGCTTTTTGCCTAGTTTTTTACTCTAAAATCCTGTTTTATTAGAACTACGTCAAGGTCTTTGATCCTTTGGTCAAAGGATCTTGCTGTACAAAACTTGAGGAAAGCCAAAGTAAAAAAAAAAAAGTGAAATAAAAAGAAACTTAGGAGAGTGATGGAATATGCTGAAAGAAGCTGTAATTTGTTTTGTCTTTCCATGATTGTGGTAAATGTCTGCTGTTGCACAGTACGAGACAGTCTTTGTCTTTCTTATCCAGGGAATCCAAAAGACAGTAGTCCAAACATCCCTTCATGAGCTCTGGTTGTTGGCACATTATACAGAGGTTCAGTCCTCCCACTCTGTTGAATTTGGCTTATATCTGCTATTTATGTTGTACAGAGCAATTACAGTTCTTACTGTATTGTTGACCCATCCTTCTCAAATGTAATTTTTAAGCACGTGGGAGTTTACTCAGACAGTTGTTAATAGTCTCAACCAATCTTCTGTTGCTCCTTCTGTCAGAGAGATAGGGACTTCTGGTAGCAGTAAGCTGTGTACCTATTTGTGTGGCTGCACGTACTGGTTGATAGGCTTGCCTTTTGTAGTTCTTTGACAAAGCTGGAAATGGTGGGCAGGTGAAGTAGATTTCAGAACAAATTCCCCATGAATTTGTTGCAGTCTACATGGCATACAAAGTAGGAAAGATGAGTGGTTATGATTTGGTTAGTTGTGAGATATGATATTCTGTATTTTATTGTGAGATATTCTACATTTTGAGCCACTGTATTGAGAATATGAAGATATTGCTAACTGATTTGGGTTGAATGTTTTTAATGAAGCTTATTAAATGTGTCACACTAATTTAATAATAGTGTAAAGCTGTTTAACATTGCATGCAGTCCTTCTGTGCATATTGCCACAATAACTGGAGACTGTAGGCCCGAGTTAAGATATCATATCCCCTGTCTTTAGAAAAAGATCTGGTAGGAGGTAGATTTGTTGGAAGGAACATTGTGATGACACCAGGACAGATGCACGTGTGGCATACTTCTTTTCCCAAACTGAGGAAAATCAGAAAGTTGCTTATCTTTGATTCAGCCTTATTCAACAGGTTTGTTGCATTCAGTGATGGCTCCTGGATTTCTCTTGGGAGCCTTTCAGAGGATTTTTGCCTTTCAGCCTTTGCAAATTCACTAACTGCAGTAATTATGAAATTGTAAAACACGCACACACACAGAATATATAGTATTAACACATAAAATCTTGTCTATGCATAATATGCAAGAGTTTCTGGATTTCATATGATGTCTGCTATGTAACACCATGCACGGTTACTTAATTTTTGTACTTATTTTTTTGCTTATGTACATTGGTAGAGGCATTTAATAAGGTATGTCACACTTAATATACTTGGCATTTTTCTATTGATTTCTGAGACACTACACTTCTCAGCACTAATATTCAGTCCTTTTTTTCTTGTACTGGTGCACATTCTGTATGCTGTTGATAAATATTAGTCTCAGTTAGATCTAGTATCTCACCTGAATAAAACTAAGATTAAAAAACGTCACTTACAGTGTAGCTTTAAATCTCCTGGTAGGTCAGTTATGAGTTGTGGTGTGGTTTTTTTTTTTTTTTTTTTTTTTTTGTCTTTTTCTGGTGGGTGTTTTTTTTTTTGCTCAAATTAAATAGCATAGTCCTGAACTAAAAGACTCCTTTTGGCATGGTTCCCAGTAAATATAAACATAACAGAAGCACTGTAAACCGGAACAGTTCCTAGACTGATCTGCCTAGTAGAGACTTCAGGACTACAAACTGTGCAGTGGCAGTATTCCTGCCACTGACAGATGAGTGCAAAAGTATTGGAATTGCGCCAGAATAAATATGCTAGCTTTTTTGCCCTTTCTTTCACTTAGCAATGGTCTTCCCTAAATAATTGTTTAGGAGTAAGGAAAACCGTCATGCTCTATTGTTCTTGAAGGATTATAATTATTATTGTAAGTAGAATCTGTTATTCCCATGAAATACTGGCATGTTCTGTTTAGTGATTAGGAAGTTAAAACTGCTGCAATTTCCTTATCCCACCCGTTCTTTTTTCTGCATATGCAGTAATTATGTAGATGTTTTAGCATGTAATAGCTTACTTTTGATCGCTCCCATTGAGCTTTAACCTAGGTTTAAAATCAAAATGACGGAAAAGTTACTAAAAGGTTACCCACTAGTAGCCTCTTGATCTCTTGTGTGCGGTATCTGGTGGATCTCTGGTGGTTTGGTTTTCTTTTAATGCTTATTCCAACCCCCCCCCCCGGCAAAAAAAAAAAAAAAAAGCTGAAGATGATACCAAATAAGGTACTGCTTACTGGCAGGAAAACAGCTATTTATACATGGTTAAAGTCTCTGTCTTTTCTAACTAGGCTGGTTTAAAACGTAGTTCTTAACATCTAAATTATGGGAAAATTGAGGATACATATTTTATTTAAAAAAAAAATAAATTATGTGAGTGTTTAGATGTTAGTAATTTTAAAAATGTGTGTTGATACTGGGTGGACAGAGGTAGTCCTGGGTAGAAATCAAGGGTGTTTTTCACTGACGAAATAACATTCCTAATGTTGCTTAATTTGCTGAAACAAATAACTATGCGAAGTGCTATAAACTAATTTAGTTTAATAAAAATGTAATGTAAACAAAAAGTTCTCTTAATGCTTGATTATGGTATTTTATTGCAGAGTTTAAAAAAACGTTTCTCCGAAGGCAAGAAGGTGATTGTAGAACAAACTTTCTTTGGTGTCTGTTTAATGAAAGAGTACAATAGTCTGAACATTTTTAATGTGTCTGACAATTTTTAATTTTTTCTTTTTTCATGGGACTTGCGTGAATATACCCTTAACCTGTCATGAGGTTGGAGAGGAAATGTTATTGATATTTTTGTTTCTTTTCATTTGTATACACACCTGGACAGACTGCAAAGAAGTATGTGCACATGAGGGTGCACCGACATTTGTATACATAAATAGCAGTAGCTGTAAAATAATACTTACTGAGAAGCTGAATGAGGTTGAATAAAGCACAAGTAAGACAAGTTTTCCTGAGGGTTGAACTATCCTCATAGTATCATAGAATCATAGAATCATAGGGGTTGGAAGGGACCTCGAAAGATCATCCAGTCCAACCCCCCTGCCAGAGCAGGACCACCTAGAGTACATCACACAGGAAGGCGTCCAGGCGGGTTTTGAATGACTCCAGTGAAGGAGACTCCACAACCTCTCTGGGCAGCCTGTTCCAGTGCTCCGTCACCCTCACAGTAAAAAAATTTTTCCTGATATTCACCTTAAACCTCCTACGCTCCAATTTGCACCCATTACCCCTTGTCCTGTCACAGGTCATCACTGAAAAAAGCTTAATTCCATCTTCCTGACACTCACCCCTTACATATTTGTAAACATTGGTGAGGTCACCCCTCAGTCTCCTTTTCTCCAGGCTAAAGAGACCCAGCTCCCTATCAAAGGCATATCTAAGCATAAATAGTATAGATGCTTTTCCATCTGTAAGGATATCTAATATCTGTGTAGGGTGCGCTTCTGCTGTTGTTCTGGAAAATTCCAAAGGTGCAGCCATTTACAGTCTTGTTTCTGGAAAATGTGGCTTGTCTTCCCAAATTGAGCAAGGCTCTCAGCTGTGTTCCACCATGGGAAGAAGCTTGTTTATTTCATTGGATTTTTTGAACCTAACTAATTTGAACTAGTATGGCATTGACCTTGTGAAATACCATGATACCTATGTCTTTTTCCCTTAAGACGGGAAGGATTCACTTTATAATTTTTCTTTTTTTTTTTTTTTTTGGGGAGTGAGGATGAGGGGGAGGTAGTTCTGTGGATATCAGTTTTGTCTGGAACTCAACATTGAGAGGACTAATGAATGAAAAATTACTTTGCATGTTGATACTTTTTATCTGTGATTTATTTATTTATTTATTTTAAGAAACACTCAAGATGTTCATAACTGAAATGGTAGTGGAGGATGGACTATTTTTCCCAGCCAGCTGTTTTCCTGCGTGCATTTGGGAACACTATGTAGTCTTCCCTCTCTGGGCTGCTGGGCCCCCATCCTGTATGAGATTTGGCAATGTCTTCTGAATAGAATCTCACTTCTCACAAGACAGATTGGCACATTTGAAACAACTTGATGTGCTTTTTTTGACCCTTTGCTTTTTTAATGGGTACCTGGGAGAAAGGAG
>NW_008588453.1:0-302 GCF_000691845.1 Merops nubicus
GGCCAGAGGGGCTGTGGCCAGCAGAAGTGTTGCAGTGTGGTCCTGGAAGAGGCAGCTGCGTGGCAGAAGAGCTGCTGGTGCCCGGTGCCAGAGCTGAGGGTGCCACTGCCTGTCTGGAGAGAGGCCGCGCCCTGGGCGTGATGTCCTGTATCCAACTGATGCTGGGCATTATCACCATCTGTGGCACACCGTCAATCATCAAGGGAAACTCATGAGAGGGTCTGCGTGTGGGCTGTGGCCTGTGGCCCATGGCCCCAGCTGGACCAGGAGCCGTGTCCACCACCGTCAGGCCGGAGGGGCTG
>NW_008588453.1:571-829 GCF_000691845.1 Merops nubicus
AGGGAGCGTTGTCCACCACTGTCAGGCCAGAGGGGCTGTGGCCAGCAGAAGAGGCGCGGGGTGCTGCTGGCAGAGGCACCCTGTCAGAAGAGCTGGTGGTGTGTGGTGCCAGAACTGCGGGTGCCGCTGCGTGCCCGTGGATGGGCAGCACCCTGGGCGCTCTGTCCTGCGTCCCCCCGCTGCTGGGCATCGTCACAGTCTGTGGCACACTGTCCGTCTGCAAGCAAACCCGAGGAGAGGGGCTGCGTGGGGCCCGGG
>NW_008588454.1:0-2184 GCF_000691845.1 Merops nubicus
TTTGAATGTGCCAGGATGTCGTGGTTGCCGATGAAGGAGGTGTGAGTGCTGGGAGAGCAGGTAGCGGCTGGAAGGCAAAAGCCGAGCGTGAGTCAGAAAAGCAGTTGCTGTGAGTGCCAGAGTTACAAGGAGGTAAATACCAATGATGTGTCCTCTCAGAACAGCAGCACCCGGCTGAGGGCAGGCCCCTGGCACTGCTGCAGGAGCTCCTCGCTGTGCACATCGTCCCTCCGGCCCTTGCACCCTTGGCCTCTCTCCATTTTGGCTGCTTCCTCAGCAGCTCTGGGTCTGGGGTTTTGTCAGATCCCCATGAAGCAGTGGGAGTTCTGCACTCCTGGCAGGCAGCAAGCAATCCACTGCAGGTCGGGCACTTTCTCTGCTGCAGCTGGCCCGGTGGGAAAAGCTTTGACTAGATCTCATTTAAGGGCCAAGCTGTAAACATAAGAGATAAGGCGATTTCTTTTCCTGCAGCTTTACTGTGTTGTCCTGGTTCCGTGTAAAAAGGGGTTCAGGGCAGGACCCACACAGAACAGAACTATGTACTCGCCTCTCCCCCCCCAAGAAAGAGAGAGACACTTTTGAAAGAAAATGAAGTATATTGTTCAACAAGGAACAGAAAACGAAAAAGGGAGGTAAGGAAAATAATATATACAAAGATTAGGGGAATAATACAAAAAATAAAATATACAAAACCCTCAGAAATGGTTCCAGGGTCCCACGGAGTGAAAGGAGAACTTTCCGAGCTCCAAGGCAGGAGTGAAATTAGCACCCCCTCCCTGCCTCTTATCAGAGTGTGTGTGGGAAGGGGAGGGAATACAATGGTTCACCCCCACCCGGGGTCCTCCCAGTTGCTGGAAGGTCACGACCCCATTCCAAGCCTCAAACCACAACATATGTCTGTTATTTTTTTGGTTGCCCCTTCCTCGTGGTCATCTCTGCTCCTTTCCCATTGCCCTCTCCCCTCATTCCCTCTGACAGCCAAAGGCACAGCACAGCGACCAGGAGATTTCAAATTCAGTTTGGACGCTAGCTAGACTTCAAACAGCTCACCTCAATTAACGATTTTCCCAATTCTTGTCAATTAATAGTTTTCAATTTCCCTTTTTTGCTGGCAGAGGGATTCCTTCTTGTTGCTGAAGTAATTTGGCGACACGTCTCTCTTTGAATTAGTTTTGTTTTGCATAACAATGAAGGCACGGGTGGCATCACTGGTGGGATGAATGCTGCCATTGTGTTGGGTCCTCTCCCCTTCCTTGGGAAAGCTCACGTGGGTTGGGTTTGTTCTGACTCGTTCTTCCATCTGCTAATGCCCAGCAGTAATGTGCCTGCAAGGAAAAGGGCAGGGGAAGGAGAACAAGCAGCCAGTGGCCATCCTCAGAATGAAGCAACAACGGTGGTTGTGGTGGGTGTTTGCAGAAAACAAAGATTATTTTATCTTCAGCCAGTAGATGAGTTTTGTGTTGGTAGATATTAGTTGGTTCTTAAGCTCCCAGCCAAGAGGTATCCATGCTGCTTTTGATAAAAATTGGGTGTACAAAAGAAAGAGGATCCAGCTCTGGTGGTTGTATGTGTCTAACTCTGACTTGCAGGTCTGCTGGCTCTATTTAGACGTGTCATACGAATGGGATCCAAGCCCTGGGAAACAGATGATGAAATTCTGTTGCTCAAGAGCAAAGTGTATTCCTCCAGAGATCAGGCTGAGTGAGGCTAGGGGGGAACCACTGAGACCTGCTCTGGAACCAGGCAGAGCACCAGGCTCTGGTGTACTCTGTAAAAAAACAAACTCTTAGTGCACTTTTTACATTGCTTGTCCAAGTTATGCATCCCTGAAACCTTCAGGGTAAACTTTGGGGATGTAAGAGGCCCTCAGCAAGTCCCGCTGCTCAGGAGGCACCAGGAGGGCTTTGTGTGGCTGCAGGCTGTGCTGGTTTGGTTCATTCTCTCCAAAATCATGGAAAATCCCTGGAGTGTTCACTGGAGTGTCTGTCTAGGATCCCAGCATTGCCTTAGCTGTAATGTAGGGGTACAGCTGGGGTTGTTCAGCCTGGAGCAGAGGAGGCTCAGGGGAGGCCTGCTCGCTGTCCACAACTTCCCAAAAAGGAACCTGGGGCCAGGTGGGGGTCGGGCTCTTCCCCCAGGGAACAAGTGTCGGGACACGAGGAAAGAGCCTCAAGTTTCCCCAGG
>NW_008588455.1:0-9437 GCF_000691845.1 Merops nubicus
CTTATGGTGGGCGGTTCTCTCTTCCAGCCCCTGTCATTCTCTTCCATGATTCCAGGAGTGTGGCTGGGGGTCTTCGCAGTGAAGACTGAGCTGAAGAAGTCGTTGAGAACCTCAGCCTTCTCCAGGTCACTTGAGACCATTTCACCTGTTTCCCTCCTGAGGGGTCCCACACCTTCCCTAGTCTTCTCTTTACCATTAATATACCTGTAGAAATTCTTGATGTAATTTTTATTTACTACTTTTCTGTTCTTCCCTGAGAACTTTCAAATTGCAGCTTATGAAAAGCAACCTGAAGGACAGAAGGTAGGAAAAGGAATAGGTTATACATAATTGACATGTTTGAATGCCATTCACTGTGCTGTCTCAGGGAAAAAAAAAAAAATCAGTTGTTTTCCTTTAGGGGAACATCTTTGAAGAACACAGGGTCTGCACAGCTCAGTAGTTTGCAAGTCCATCTGTCTGACAGAATACACAGAGAGTAGCAGCTCCAGTCCCTGATTTGAATTGCCAAATACTTAATGTTTCCTGTTATGGTGACCTCATCTTTGAATCAGCAGGTACAAAAAAATCTCAGTGCAGAAAAGGTCCTTTATATCCATTGCTTTATGACATTTGAAGTTAGGAAAATGTGCAAAATAGAAGTACCTAAAGGAAAGCTCTACGATTCATAGTCAGGCACTTAAAAAGGTGGACTGTTTTTTTTCATCCTTACCCATTATCTGCAGAAGGCAAACCAGATTGCTTTAATCTCCAGATAATACATACCAACAAGAGGTATATTTTTATACAGATTAAGTAGTAACTTCACAAACTCTATACACAAGGTAGGCCTTCTAGTTGGCCTACTGGTTTCATTTTAGCCCTGTTTCTCTTCTATGGATTTTCTTCCAGAATGAAGGCATTAACATGTTAAATTTAAAGCTGATATTTTTGGCTAATCTTTTCACATGGCTTCTCTTGTTCTGCTTGTTCAAGGCTCAGCCACTAAACACTTAGTTTGTATGAGCTGTGATAACATATAAGAAAAAAACTTGAATATCCTTATTTATTTTCTAGGGCTATCTTGATTCATAAACAATTAGAGTATCCCCATAAATATATTAGCGATATAGACGTTTTCCCCTGAAGTTTCTTGTCAAACGTTAGATAGGTGGCTTAGCTGGAAAGATGACCCACATCTCTCAGTTTATCATCTGCTGTCAGGCAGTTTGTAACAAGTAAAAGCCCTATCTGCAAATGCTAAATAGAACTGTGTGTCTGCACTGATCTCTAGCACTTCCAAGCTTCAGGTGTACAACCTTTTCTCACAGAAGTGATTATAGAAGTGCAGTTTATCATCCTCTTTCAATCCTATAAGCACCATTACCCAAGAGAGGTCACTTTTTAGATCCAGAGTGAGATTTTGGGAGTGTGGTGTTACCCACCCATTCCTTTACCTTCCTCTGGAGATCTGGTCATGCTTATATCCCTGCTGTTGCATTGTAATTTGTACGTGAGCTGTGAGCAGCTCAGGTAATGACTCTCATCTACATTTCACACATTAAAAGGACTCCTTAGATTTCAAAATTCATGAGTAAAGGAATCCCTCACCCCCCCAGTACAGTGACTAGTATGCTGGAAATAAAAGAATAAAAGTGTCAGGATACATCCATACTAGAGATAAATGGTAATAACACATTCTTCCTCTCATATCTCAAGGGAAAACATGAAAAGTCCAGATAGATAGGTTGGACAGTTTAACTTTGAGAAACTCAAGTTGTTGTGTTTGGAATGTAAACACGAAATAGAACTTTACACATATAATTTCAAGATACAATAATCAAGAGAAGGTTTATCAGTCTCAACCACTGCGCTACATTACCTTTTCTCCTTATATACTTGCTTCAGCTGTAAGTAGATCAGCCTAGGTGTGCTATGATGCTGCAGGAGCCAGTCTGCACCTGGGCGGAGAAAAAGCAGTAAATGAGGGAAGACACCCAAGAAAAGGAAACTATATTTTCATTCCTTTTTCAGTCCAGATTTGTACAACAAACACATTGAAAAATACTGAAAACACATTAACAGTTTTGGTGTTCTTTTAACTGAAGTTGAGATATCTATAGAGTTATTATTGAGTTATCTATAGAGGATGCAGGACTGGAAGCATCTTCATGGTCACAGGCATTGTTTGGAATAAAAGCAGTAAATTAATTGCTACACAGCAGGTTTTTTTCAAGTCACTTGGTGCTAAGCTAAAAGGTGATGGTCAGACCAGGAACTCACACAACTTCCCTGCCGACTGTCATGCTTACTTTAGTCTCAATAGATCCATTCCCTTCCCATCACAAGAAATCATAACATACACTATATACTATTCATATCTTCAAGTTCCACATAAACATCCTGTGTTACTTCCCTCTAATAATACTGAAGGGTTTTCTCCAAAACCTTTCTATTTCCCAATTAAAAAACCCTTTTTTCATACTGAGCTTACTTTTACCTCCACTGAAGATGAGCTTTGCTCTCTGTACATATCTGTGGCATTGGCAGATAGCGATGGAATCCATTCTAGTTTCTATCAACTAGATTAAATATGCTTTGATTTTTTAATTCTCTTCTCATAAGGTAAATAATTCATTCACATGATTTTCTTAATTGGTCTTTTTAAAATTCATTCAGGTTTGGATTTATATTTGTTATGCAGCATCCACTGTCATTGCCCACAGAAGTCTAGATGAGAAATCAGTACTATAGCACTAGTACTTTATTATGCAGCCTTGAAATGCTTAAAATATCATTCATCTGTTTTTTTTGCAGCCAAACTTTGCTAATAGCTCACAACAGTCTTACAATCAATTCATAATCCCATATACTCCTCCCTGTTATCAACTGATGAGTAGCTTCCATATTTTTGCACGTTTCCTATGTCTAGAATAAGAAGAAACAGGCTTTCACCTTTTTTCAAAGAGAAAAGTGTGATTTTTAAAATGGAAAAATAAATTACTAATGAGTAACTAGTAAAAATATTTTTCCTTTCAGAGTGTTATTTATTTCTAAATAAAGAAACTAAATCAAGATCCAGTTCTGTGTATTCCATGGCATTTTTACAAAGTTATTGAAATGTTACTGAAACTAAAATTGAAATTGGGATTTTATTGACATAAAATGTACCCAGAGATTAAAAACATAAGTTATATCAAATTTCTTATATGGATTTTCTCCTATTTTTCTATGTACTTATAAAAATTCCTGTGAATTTGAATGTTCTCAATGACTCATTCAGTGTAATTACTTCCTTATAAAAATGTCATTACTGTTGTTTTTTGTTTGGTTTGGGTTTTTTTGTTTGTTTTGTTGTTGTTGGGTTTTTTTCCCATCTGTTTATACAGTGGCCCTATCCTGTCATTTTGTGATGTATTTATTCACTCTTCTTCTTTGAAAAGAAGTTTAATCAAAATGTTCCTTATGTCTTTTTTAATTTGTTAAAATTTCTCATCAGTCTTCACAGCTTGTAAGGCAGGAAATAGTGTCCATCATTAAAGCAAAGTACAGAACATTTTTTCTGAAAGAAGAAATGATTAAACAGACTTAGGTGAAAAAGAGTGCCATTAGCTGACAATTTAAAGATCAAGAGACTAAGACATCTGATTTTAATCTCTATACATCCATCACCTGCATTTGCTGTACAATTAAGAACCTCATAAATATCCACTGTGTGAAGAAGAGCTTTTCTGTTTCATAATTCAGAAATAAGTGAGTACTTCATGGTTTACTTCTATAAGCTATACATATTCATAAACAGCCAAACTCACACAAACACGTCTAAGAATGTGTAAAAAGAAAAGCAATATTTAATTGGCTAATTAGTAATACAATGATTTACTAATTGGGTGTATTACAGAAGTTTGCTCACGCTGCTGTGCTGTAGTTAAAGACCTTGCCAGTGATTCCAGCAGAAGCCCACTAATTTAAGAGCTTACTAATTTGTGATTGTATAGCTACATAAAATACAGTAGCTCTGATTTGAAAATTACCATTTGGTATAATTAGACTGTAATGCAGTCTAATTGCTTCAGATATTTTTTGCATTTTGTTAAAAAAGAGCGCTGATTATCACACTAAACTAAGCCTGAAAAAGAGGATATTTACACATATAAAAAAAGCAGTGCTGACTGATATTCAAAAACGTTTCCTTTAGTGTTCCTGTAGACAATTCATTTTGAGTTGGAGTTCTGCTGCTGTTTTAATTATATTTCTCAGTTTGGTTTTATGGTAAAATGTAAGCTAGTGAACTAAGTATTTTTTTACCAATATAAGTATACAGGTTTTGGACTTTATATCACACGTTGTGGTGGTTTTTTGACCACTAGTATGCCTCCACATTTTTGAGGTTGTTACTGATACTCGCTGTTCCCAGAAAGAGAAGCTTAGAAGAATCAGCTTATTAGTGATCACAGTCTCACTATGAGGAGAATCCACTCTTCAATTCTCAAGTCTTACACATACCCCCAGTTTTTCCATCTACCTGTAATCCTCACAAAGGAGCTGCAGCATCAAACAGGCTACAGTATTTGAATTTGCCAGTTTGGTTTTGTAGCAGCAGAAATAGATGTCCTTTTAGGTACAAAGAAAAGACCTCTTGGGAAAATATCATATAAATGCAAACATTTTTCATAATAGACAACATTTGTACCTAATACTTTCCTTGTATCAGTAGAGGTGTGCTTGATTATGTAAGCAAAGCCATGAAAGTCAGTAAGTACAAGAATATTATTCAGAAGAAACATGTGAAAAAAGTATTTTCAGAGCATGAATAGGTTTTTCAGCACAGCTTAGTTAACTGGACAGTAGTGTTTACCGGAAAACCTGCATGGCAGGTGAAAAGGACTGAGAACCACATGACTGTGTACTATTCTTCCAGTATGCAAACAGTTTAACAGACACCTTAAAAGCCAGTCAGAATAGCTCAGATGTGATCAATGAGGTAACTTCTGGAAAACGTGTACATCATTTACCTTTGACATTTAACACTTGAGAATAAATACAGGATTGTGGCCAGTATACCTTCAGCAAGATATGTCCTAGTGTCAGATTTCAAGCAAATCTGTGATGTCCAAAAGAAATTATATGGCTTGCCAAATTACTCCCTTCTCTCAGTGGATAAGTTATGCCCTCAATCACATTTTGTACGCAGGGAGAATGTCCAGCTGGGATGTTACAGCTTCACCTTGTCTTTAGTGTGGGAATAAATACTCAAGTTGCATCACATAACCTATTTAAAGAGAAAGTTGTCCCTGTCAGGAAAACTGCCTGTGCCTGTTCCTGGAACTCTATACAGTTCAACAGTAATTATTAAAACAAATTGACCAGTTTTTGTGTACTTCTTAAAAAAAAAAAAAAAAAAAAAAAAAAACCTACCAAAAGAAAACCTAAACAATAAAAAAAAAACAAACCCAAACCCATTTGTGTATTTTATCTATTTTCCTATTACTAGTAACTTTGCTGGGTGTATAAGAACTATGAATTAATATGCTGATGTAACATGGGTCAGCGTTTTCCTATTTTCCTACCTCTTCTGAAATAATAGTGATATAATTTAAAGTGGCACCATTAAACCACAGTAAGCTGCTCAACACCCTTTCCATTCCTACCCACAGGAGAATAGATCAAATGTCCATCAGTCTGGCACCTTGCCACTAGGAGCAACCCGTAACAATGGCTTCAAAGGATGGTGTGAAATCCTCAGAGTGAACCTTACTAGATAAACTGTTTCATCAAGAGGATGAGAAGGCAAGAATTCTGTTTCATTCCATGTGGCAATTATTTTATCTCCTAAAATTCCTGGTTAAAGCTCTTCTGATATTAAAGGTATTCTGATTTTTATCTACTTCTTTTATCTATACTTCTAAAACAACCACCACTATATTAAAATTATCATTATAGCATAACATCTTCACACTCTAACAAGTGTATCATCCATTCAGAAGATAAAGTTACTGTTGCATCTTGTTATTTCATAGAGGGCAATTTAAAGATTTCAGATAGACACTCAAAACAGTTTAATCTACATTACTGACAAAAAACATGCAATAGTTCATTGTAAGAATCACTCACACCATCACAAAGCCAGCAGTCACTCAAAGACAGCCAGCATTTATTGTTTTTCACCTTTACATTTTCCAAGGGGACGCCCGAGAGTTAAAAACAAAATTTTTAAAAAATTAAATTGCTTTTGAGCTAAGCACTTGTATGCCAAGTCTCAGCATGGAAGGAGTTTTAGCTGCTGAGCAACCTCATACAATAGTGCTTTAGAATAGCAATGCCAAAGAACAGACCCTTAACTACAGTATTGTGGCTCTGGTATGGGTGCCACTGTGATGAAAGTACTCTGATATAAAAGTGTCTGCCATGAAAATAAAGACAGAGAGACGGCTTTGTAGGTGGAACTTGGGTTCTTTTATGTAAAGACTGACCCAGGCAGTCAGAAGGGGAGAGTAAGAGGGCAAGGACCACATTATGTGGGCATGTAGCCGCCTGAGCAGGGAGTTGGGGAAATAAGTGCTGTGCAAAAAGGGAATTATTCCAGAATAATTTCCCACACCTGTGGTAACATTAATGATTTTTCACAGATTTTCTGGTTTTCCAAAGATCAGAATAAGGTTATCTACATTGTTTAAAAACCTCTTAGCCCTCATGCGAAATGTTTAGTGTAGTACTTTCAGAAATACTATAGACCTTAGCCTAGTAAAAGACGACTGAAAGGCATGATGTTTTAATAAAGACAAGTCCTTTGTCCTTGAGCAGTGTGGGTGATGTCACATCAGTCTCATGAATGTATGTAGAATTACCTACTTAAAAAAACTTATGTGGAAATACTTGTGGCTCTCATCGAAAGAGGAGGTTTTAAGAAGATTACAGACCTGATGAAGGGAAACCTCAGATGTTAGATAAAACAGTAACTTTAAAGAGGAAGAGTTAGGATTAGCTAAGCCACTTATCACTTATTTTCCAATATTTTTTCAGATGAGATCTGTTCAGTTAAATCCCACAGTTTTAAAGGGAAAACAGTAGCAACCGCACACTTCTTCTATGTTCTATTTAGCAGAGTAATCAATTGTATTATTAATGAATATTCCAACCTTGCATATTCTGGTTTAATTACAAAACCTTTTGGTTTTATTTTGAATAAGATAAACTAACTATATTACTGAAGTAGTAATACTGTTCATTGAAAAACATCCATTGTGTTACTGGAAAAGAAATTAAGTTAGTCAAAACTTCTGAGTTTGGGGGGTGGTGTTTTTTGTTTTTTTTTTGTTTTTTGTTTTTTTTTTTGTGGGAGAATAAATATTCTTATTAAGAGTTGAAGAACTTTTAAAACATAAATGTATACTAACTGCTGAATATTTCTTTTGTTATTGCCAGGTTTGCTGCTCACTTCAAGCCAACTTCGTACAATTTCACAAAATTATTTGTGTAAATGTGTGCTGTATTGCCAAAGAACAGTGAACCTATAAAACATCATCTGTGTTTCTCTATGAATTCATTAATGTTCTTCACTTTCAAGGGGCTTGGTACAGCATGGTTTCAAAGTAGAAGGCTCACGCGTAAATTAATGCAAATATATGGAAATTCAGGCAATTACACTGTCTGTTGATAATATCTATATAGGAATACCAGGAATTATACGAAGAATTTCTAGTCTTGTGGAAAAACTAGAAGATAATATTGTAGGCAAGAATTTAATCAATCCACATAGGCTAAAAGTTAGACAACCTTTCATGTTTGGGAACTTCTTTCTTGCCTCAATTCTTGTCTTGCAAAGGTTCTGCTATATGATATTAATTAATTTCCTTATACCATTTTAGGACTAGGAGATATTTAAGTTAATCTAGAGTGTCAATATCTGAACCAACAGGGTATCTTCTAGCAGGGAATATCTCTATATTAACCCCTTAAGTTTTTACTGGGTGGAGTTTATATATTGCCACTTGAGGGCATCCTGTCATTAAGTTCCCTTACAGAGCAGCACATTTAAATTTCCATTAAAATAACGGATTTCTGCTGAAATGGTGTCATTTGCCAAAAGTGCTCATGAAGCACTGGAAATTATAATTTGCCACACTAAACACGCATTTCCAAGACCGTAGGTCAAACGAGGTTGTATTTCAGGAAACGCTAAATCAACAGAAAAGGAAGTCTACTGCAGATGCAAGTAGATGGAATTTGCCTGGCAGACACCAATGTAAAATTTCACAGGTATTCAGAAGCTTTGACAAAACTTGGTTACCTCAGAGTTAGACAGTTTGACCTGTGGCTGCATGCACAGACAGCAAGTGGGTTTACCTCTGTTCTTGCTAATTTATGAATATTTTAGCTTTCAATATTGAGAATGATGGCAGGGGTTTCAAACTGAATAAAACACTATGCTGAGCAAGTACAATAAAAGGAACCACTTCAATTAGTTGGGATCTTCAGTAGTCCTGTAAGCACAGATATATGACAATTGCATATCAAATGCCAGCTCTTAGATGCTTGGGGATTTAACCATGCTCTCACAAAATTCTACAGTGTCTATCACATCCAGTTCACATTACCTATACTTCCACTATCTGGTAATATTACAATTGTATCATTGTACAGATTTATACGAAAAGTATCACTGTAAGTTTTAGCTGGTTTATTTCTTCAAGAACTTGCAGTTCTTTAGATTCTTCTTCTATTTGGCTTTGGTAATATCATAACACGTTTGTTTGGTTTGGGTTTTTTTTGTGCTGTGCTAGAAGTTTTGAAACCTAGGGACACAGAAGTTGCAGTCACCTGGGGTGACTATAGTCTGATAACAGGTCATAGTCATGAATTTACTAGTCTTGGTGGTAACACAATGGAACACGCCATGTTTCTTTTTTCATCGTTGCAATGGCTTCCTCCATATTAAATCAGGAGCTCTGATTATGAGCTTTGTCAATGTAAGATTTCCTCTTTTCATACTTGGTCCTCAGTCAGACTTTTTTCCTCTCTCACCTTGTAACTTTTCTCCACCTAGGTCAGAAACCACATGCTGTCCCTTTATTAACCTGCCATTTAATCAGCCCTTCTCACTAGGCCCATAAACACAAGACTCACAATAAAACTTTATGTGCAAGAAATGTGCTTCTATTTAACAGTCAGTTTAACCTCTCCTGCCTTTTGTTTTTCTTTCCCCTTCAAATGATACTCACATGGGGAAAGAGACTCATTCACACTCTTTTCCACATGTTCCTTTCATTTCCAATTATTCTCTTTAACTGACTGATGTCCTCCCAAGAAGGATCTCTGACTGCTGTTTTATTCTGAAACCTGTAAACAACTCAACTACTTCCTAATGTCTCCACTAAAACCCCATCCACAACTTGTAGATTGGCTGCTTCCTTTTGCTGTTGGTCTGTTCCACATAGAATCATAGAATCTTTTAGGTT
>NW_008588456.1:0-3750 GCF_000691845.1 Merops nubicus
ATTTCCTCTCCTCTTTCCCCCCCTCTTTCCTTCTCTCTTTCCCCCATTCCCCTTTTCCCCCTCCCCTTGTCCCTTCCCTCCTCCCCTCAAGCTGCAGTCCCACCCTTCCTACAAAATCCAGTCACTCCAACCCAACCAGGATGATTTGTTCCCCTTCCTTTTTCACCTCAATTTAATAAAACTTTCTGAAAAATAAATAAATGAAAAAGACTCACTTTTTATTTATTCACCTTCTGGTGACAGTGCCTGAGACCCACCTTTTCCTGGAGGATTTGTTTTAGGGAACTGCAGCCCGTGGAGCAGCCCCACTGGAGCGGAGCAGGAGTGCCGTGAGTCTCTTGGTGATTCAGACATTACACCCGAACCCCCCCCCCAAAAAAAACCCCACCTCCAGCTCCATCCTCCTCCTCCTCTGCCCCTGGCAGCGAGGAGCGGCCGGCTGGATGGTGGGTTGTTTATCCTGGGCCGTTCCGGGGCCTTCCAGACGGTTCCTGTTTATTTTGGGAAAGGAAAGAGCGCGTCAAGGAATCGGAATGAGCCGGGGCTGCCTCCCAGCCAGCCCCAAATGGGCATTTTTTTTTAACTTAAATTTTGCTTTTTGCTGCTGTTTCCTACCCACACCTTCAGCTCCTGGAGGGAAACTTTTCCCCAACGCAGGAATGGGTTTATTTTTCCAATTAATTGGGAGCAGGAGGGCGAGTTTGGCTTAAATCCCAGCTTCTCAGTTGCTGATGAAGTTTTTGGGAGCTGTCAGAGCCAAGGAGTCCTGCTCCAACCCAGCTTTCTCCCAAAATCAGGAGCAAACAATCCCAAATTTCCTCATGGAAGCTCCATGGCTTGGAGTCATCCCTGTGCAGGCAAAAAATGGTGCGAGGGGAATGTCCAAAGGGATGTTGGTATAAGGAATGCTCCAGCATTGGGATACTCCCACGCTGGGGTGCTCCAGCATTGGGAAGCCTCCCCTCAGTCCCTAAAATCTGGGGTTTTCTTTGGAGTTTGGCTTTTTTCCATATTTGGCCTGGAGAAACAGCAGCAAGAAAAAACACTTGGGGGGGGGGTGTGGAAAAAAAAAAAAGAGGAAGAAAGGGAGGAAAAAGATCACAGGGTTTTATTTTGACTGGAAAATGTGTTTCAGGTCTCCTGGACCTTCTCCCCAGGGTGGACGGGGGTTGAGCAGAGCAGAAGCTTGGTCACCCATGCACTGAAGTGACCATTCTCAGCCCAGCTCGGGGCACTGTTGTCCCAGGAGCTGCCTGAAGGTACCACGGTGTCCATGCTTGACCTCTGCTGGGGACACACCCTCTCCTGACACCTCCACCAGCATCTGTGCCAGGGTGGGGGGTTATTTTCCTGGGAAAAAGGGGGAAATTGAGGAGTTGGCTCTTCCCTTCCTGGGCATGTTTCTCCTGCTTTCTCCTCCACAGAGCTGCGGGCAGCCAGTGGACCTTCAAATCCTGCCGAGCATCTCTGGTCAGCGTGGGGGCAACCAAAGGCCATCACCATCCAGCCACCTCCAACACATGGTTGCCACTCTCCCAGCCTCCCGTTCCTCACCCTGTGCTGCTCCATCACTTGCAGGGAGCTGATCAAATTGGCTTTTTGTTCCTCCTAATTAAGAGCAGCTAATGAAGCCCATCATCTGCTCGTGGCCATGGTGTGTGAGCAGCTCTTTGCCACGTTGTGGGGGCTGATGCTTGGCTATAGGTCCTTCTTCTGGGGCTAAATGCCACCAGTTGCCTACAACACCAAGATGGGTGGGAGGTGTTGATCTCCTGGAGGGATGGAGGATCTACAGAGGGATCTGGACAGGTTGGGTCGATGGGATGAGGATCAAAGGGATGAGGTTCAACAAGGCCAAGTGTTGGGTCCTGCCCTTGGGTCACAACCCCTCCTGCAACGCTCCAGGCTGGGGGAAGAGTGGCTGGGGAGGGTCTGAGGGAAAAAGACCTGGGAAAGGACCTGGGGGGTCAGTGGGGAGCCAGCTGAAGATGAGCCAGCGTGTGCCCCGGTGGCCAAGAAGGCCACCAGCATCCTGGCTTGGATCAGCACTGGTGTGGCCAGCAGGACTTTTGGTGAAGCAATGCCCTGGCACTGGCCTCCTGGTCCAACACCCTCAACGACCGAGCTCCAGGGTGGGGCAGGCTTGCAAAGGAGATGTTCCACGTGGAGCAGACCAAGAGGAGGGGCACGACCACCACCCCAAAGCCCACGCAGAGAACGGCCCTCAGCGGCGAGGCAGATTTTGCACATTTTTTTATTACTAAAAACCCCCAAGGCGACGAATTGCCCCAGAAAACTGGTGCCCTGGGGCAGAAGCGAAGCCCCGGTGGTGGAACGTGCCCGTGGCGAGGCCGTGCCTCGGCTCTGCCGAGAAGGACACGCTCCAGGCGTGCCCCAGCCTCTCCTGGCGTGGGGGGGCTGCTGGGGGGGCAGCTCAGAACTCCTTAAACCTGTGGGGAGAGAAGCGAGCGGCTGAGCGCCGCGGGCACGGGGGGGTTGGTGGGTCAGCGGTGGCTCCCAGGGCGGTGCCAGGGGACGGGAAACCTCCAGCCCATCTGCAGCGCAAGCCCCGAGGAGAAGCAGGCTCGAGGAGGAGATCCAGCCACCCGCTTGGCCTCTGGTCAAAGCTGAGATGTTCCCCCAAAAATAACCCGCAGGATTTGCGCCTCGTCTCTCCGAGCTGCTCTGGAGCCAAGGCGCTCCACCAAAGCCCCCTGAGGTGTCGCAGTGTTCCCACAAACAGAGCCAGCTCCTTCCCCCCGGGTAGAGTGTGGTGGAAACAGAGGTGGTGTCGACCCTGCCAGGATAGTCCTGCCCCCAACCAGCCGTGGCAGGAGCAAGTGGAGCCCAGCAGCCCTTCACCGGTGGCCAGAGAAGATTTGGGCCACACTTACCACAGCGCAGGGCCCAGACTACTGGTCTTTCACCTGCAAACACAAGACATAAGGGACCGAACGTTTTCATGGCCAGGGGGTCTGGTTGTCCCACCGCTGGGCTGGAAGCAGCCCCTTCCCCCTCGGGGCTTGCAGGAGGGGTTGGGTGGCAACCAGAGGCAGGCCGGTGATGATTTGGAGATGATCTACACCCTCGCCGCAGCCATTTGGCCCCAGATTGGATTAGCGAGCCCAGACCTCCACGGATGGGCAAGTCAACCTCTACATTTGGCTACTGCAAGCATGTTCATCACTGGCAATCATAGAATCATAGAATCCTTTAGGTTGGAAGGGACCTTTAAGATCATCAAGTCCAACCGTTGAGCCATTAGGGCTCTAAAGTCCTCTGCTAAAACAGATCAGAATCTGTCAGGGTTGGAAGAGACCACAAGGATCCCCCAGTTCCAACCCCTCTGCCATGAGCAGGGACACCTCCCACTAGATCAAGGAGGCATCTGGGCTGACATCTCCTCAGCGGGTTGGAGATGAGGACATGTTGCCCACCCGCTTGCCCAACTCTTCCCTGTCCCTTGCCATCCGAGCCCACGATTCCCAACTCTTGATCTTGGCCCAAATTGGTGATTTTAGCCCCAGGCTGGCAAGCAAAATTTGCAATCAAGGCGAATCAAGCTTGTGGTTGAGTTTACTCCTGGGAGCTGGAGTGGAAGTACTCACACCAAGCTACTTCTCATCCAACACCGACTCTGTGAGCTGCACGCTAGAGCTACAAACACAACGATGGTGGCTTCAGCACCAAGAGCTTTGCACGAGCTTTGGAACCCCCCCCGGCTCGAGGCGGCCAAGCCCCGCCGTGCCC
>NW_008588457.1:0-1389 GCF_000691845.1 Merops nubicus
CTGGGAAAGGGATGGGAGGGACTGGGAGACACTGGGAAAGGGATGGGAGGGACTGGGAAGGGGCTGGGGAAGGGATGGGAGGGGATTTGGGGGGACTGGGATGGACTGGGAGGGGATTTTGGGGTCACTGGGAGATACTGGGATGCACTGGACCGTACTGGTCCATACTGGTCTGTACTCGTACTGGCCTGTACTGGTCCATACTGGCCCATAATGATCCATGCTGGTCCGTACTGACCCATACTGGTCCGTATTGGCCCATACTGGTCCATACTGACCCGTACTGGTCCATACTGGTCCGTACTGGCCCATACTGGTCCATATTGGTCCATATTGGTCCATACTGGTCCATACTGGTCCATACTGGGTCCATACTGGTCTGTACCGGTTCATACTGGTCCATACTGGGTCCATACTGGTCCGTACTGGTCCATACTGGTCCGTATTGGTCCATACTGGTCTGTACTGGTCCATACTGGTCCGTACTGGCCCATACTGGTCCATATTGGTCCATATTGGTCCATACTGGTCCATACTGGTCCATACTGGGTCCATACTGGTCTGTACCGGTTCATACTGGTCCATACTGGGTCCATACTGGTCCGTACTGGTCCATACTGGTCCGTATTGGTCCATACTGGTCTGTACTGGTCCATACTGGTCCGTACTGGCCCATACTGGTCCATATTGGTCCATATTGGTCCATACTGGTCCATACTGGTCCATACTGGGTCCATACTGGTCTGTACCGGTTCATACTGGTCCATACTGGGTCCATACTGGTCCGTACTGGTCCATACTGGTCCGTATTGGTCCATACTGGTCTGTACTGGTCCATACTGGTCCGTACTGGCCCATACTGGTCCATATTGGTCCATATTGGTCCATACTGGTCCATACTGGTCCATACTGGGTCCATACTGGTCTGTACCGGTTCATACTGGTCCATACTGGGTCCATACTGGTCCGTACTGGTCCATACTGGTCCGTATTGGTCCATACTGGTCTGTACTGGTCCATACTGGTCCGTACTGGCCCATACTGGTCCATATTGGTCCATATTGGTCCATACTGGTCCATACTGGTCCATACTGGGTCCATACTGGTCTGTACCGGTTCATACTGGTCCATACTGGGTCCATACTGGTCCGTACTGGTCCATACTGGTCCGTATTGGTCCATACTGGTCTGTACTGGTCCATGGGTGTTGTCGGTTCGGGGTCCCCCCGATTCCTCCCTGGAGGGTTCGTCGGTGGAGTTGGGCTGCGAGGCCGAGGGGCGACCCCCCCCTTTGCTCTCCTGGTTTCGGGGGGACGCCCTGCTCAGGGAAGAACCGGTTTCGACCGGTCTGAACCTGTTCCTGCCCCGCCTGGCACCGGACGACGCCGG
>NW_008588458.1:0-11798 GCF_000691845.1 Merops nubicus
CCCTCGGCGCTGCCGGGAGGAGGAGGCGGTGGGAAAGCTCCAAAAGGGGCCCGGGGAGGGAGCGGGAGGCGGTCCCGAGAGGGGGTTCCGCGGGTCTGTCGCCGTTGTCTGGGGCAGATCGGGAACAAGCCGAGGAGAGGCTTCAACAGAGCTTTGCTTTTCCGCAAAAGAGGAAGAGTACGCTTGTACCACGCATTTTAAAATTGTGAAAAATCATTTGATTCTACGAAAGAAAAAGATCTCTGCTTTACTTAGATCTTACTTAGATCTTTTATCAAGGTCTTATTTAAAACGTCCATCTGCCCTGGGAATGCTGGAGCAGAGTGGGAAACCACAGACCCCTTCCCTATGCTGAATCGATTAAAATATTTACCCTTAAAATAAAAACCAGAAGGTTGCTGGCTTTTTGAGGTAAGACAAAGGTACTTAACAGTGAGAGCTGTGATGTAACGCACGCCCCTTCCACAGGAGGTGAAATCGTTTGTCAGAGCACACCCCCAAAGACAGGCCGTCAGAACTGAGGGCTTGTGGAACTCGGGCCAGCCAGGGCGATGCTGAAGGCCTGATGGAATGGGAAGTGGCAGCAAGAGCAGAGGAGCTGCTTTTAGAAGGAATGTCACTGGGGAGTTTTGTACTGCTCCATTATTGCTTCATACTGCCTTATTTTAACCTCATCACTACCTTTTCAGCTCTCCTCCTGATCTTCTGGTTACTGGGAGGAGAGAACTGTTTCCAAAACACCAGCAGAGTGGAATTACTTTGCAGATATCTCTCCTCACAGACCCCACAGCCTCCTCCTACCCTTAAACCATATATAAACTCCAGTCTTACATGCAGCGGGATTTGTAACTTTTTGTCCAGGAAACAATTATTGTGCTGAACTCCAGATGAGGGAAAGGAAGGGCATTATGATGTGGTTCCATTATAGGAACACTTAGGAAGGGATCAGAACTGTGCCCCTTGGTAACAGATGTTCATCAGCAGTAACGCTGACTTCTGACACAGTACCTGCACTAAAATCACTCCTGGGCAGGACAAGAAGAGCTGGCCAAATTTATAACAAATTCCCTCTTTCTGACATGTGCAAAGTGTACTAAGGTAACCTGTGAACACAGTTTTCCAGATACGTGTCAAAGGCAGCTACACTATGTTTGCTCTGTAAATTCAAGTGCTGCTTTATTGACTTATTTTACTTCCATTTCACTTATTTAGAACAATTTCCATATGGTGACATGCCGTTAATGACACTCATGACTCAGAAATACTTGTCGATGTAGTCAAAACAATGTCTACTGACATGAGTCACTGAAGTTAAATAAATGTTATTAAAAATGAGACAAAACAAAAGGCAAATATATATATATATATCTCCAGCAGAATGATAGGGATCATCACCATTTGATCAATCTTCCCTGTGAGTTTTATCTGCAAGTTACTTTGAGGTAGCGCTAGAAAGAAGCTGTTGGTCCAAGAGCATCCCTGCAAAAGAAACATTCATGGCTTAAGTACCATTTAACCTTTTTGCACCATTTTTAAATACTCTTTACCCTTCTTGGCCTGTTTCTTTCTCCCTGTTCACTGCCTGTAGGATTAGAAGCCCCTCAAACCATCCGTTGTACTAAAGCCTTTCTGTTCAGGGAAGTGACAGAAAACAAAACCACTACTCTTCCTGAAGGGCTTAGGGGGTTTTGAGTGAAGGCACTATCTTGCAAGGAGGTGCAATGAAGAGTATATAAAACTAATACTAGATATTCCTAAAAAAAAAAAAAAAACAACCTAAAACCACATTTCAGCTGGTTAAAAAAGACAAAACAAGTGGAAGAAGTAAAATAGCATGGTGGTGAGAAAGCTGCTTGTAAACTGTTTTCTTTTGAATTCTCCCACTGCAGCCAGGTCTTTGTAGACCCAGCAGCCAGCACCCACACCATGCACTCAGGTCTCTGTGTAAGCTACCTAACCATGGGCAGCTGGGCTGCAGCTCCACGTTGACTCAGTTAAAAAGTCCCAGCAATGCATTTCATTCTGACACAATGGATTTTTTCCTGGATTTGGGATTCGTGGGTAACAGGCTGATGCAGAAGCAGCTCTGCATTTGGTGTGCCTTCCCAGCACAACGTGCACCATCTTGATCCCATGCGTCCAGCCCTAACTGGGAAGGAGAATAGGCCAGTGAGGCTCAGGAGACAGAGAAAAGAGGTCAGAGAGCTATTTTAGAATAGTATCACATGGGCTGCAACCAACAGACTCACTTCCTCACCTTATCTTTCTTGTATGTTGACTGGAAGACAATAAATCCCCAATATTTCTCAGGTCTGGAGAACTGATAACCCAAACAACCTCTTCCACTGCACTCCATGCACAGTATTTCTCTCTGGGGGTACTTCACAGTCCAGAACAGAAGGCATGGACGTGTCTGGAGAAAGTCTCTAGTGCAGAGACCTTAGTAACAGGTAGAATCTGTGCAAGTGGGGTGGCTACAGACTGACTTTTTTGAGGTTGGTGGACAGTGGGGATACAGTGTCAGACTAGGTGAAACCACACAGCTAAGCAGGCCCCCCGTGACATAGTTCACACAGGTCAACCTCCCAAAGATCAAAACCCAATCTAGATACTCTGTAGTAATTCTGCTGAGCCAACACACATCCTTAGCATCACATTTAACTGGCAACACCATAAAAAGTTCCCAAAAATTACTTGCTGCAACTTAGTTCTATAGGTGCACACCAGTCCAGATTCTCTTTGCTTCATTCACTCCACTCCCTGCTACATTCTTGTTAATATTCTCCCTACCATCACCCTCCAAAGACTCATCAATTCACACAAGGGCTACCCAAGTTCCCATCTACCTGCAGGGCAACAGTTAATACAAGTGTGATGCCTGCCTAGGCATGGGGTTTGATGGTTTGTTTTTTTTCTTTCTGTCTCATCCTACATGCACATCTGCACAAGATCCAGGAAGAATGAACTTCCAGTCACCCTGCAAAAGCCTTTTCTGTTTTAGAGCATCTGCAATTCATGAGCAGGACTGAAATGAAACTGAAAAGAGGGAGAGAAATGACCTGCCACTACCAGGTCATCACTCTGCAATATATAGTATTTCTTTTAAATTTAAAAAACAGCATGTAGGTTACGACCACCTCTTTAATTACATTGTCATAAAAAAGCCAGAGACCTTTGTTCCCATGTGCCATCATAGCAACTATAGATTCGATTGCCCTCAAAATACACATGGCAATATGGAGTATCTTAGACTCATAGCATGTTTTAGGTCTGAAGGGACCTTTAAAGGTCCTCTGGTCCACCTCCCCTGCAATGAGCAGGGACATCTGCAACTAGAACCCCAACCTGACCTAGAATATTTCCAAGGGATAGGGCTTCACTGGCTTTTGTAGCTTCCACAGCCATTAGTCATGGTAGTTTCTGCTAGCATTTTTCTTGGAAGAGTTTCTGTTTCCAGCCCTATTTTATAATTATGTACATTAAGTATTAAGTACTTCTGCATACACAGGGGCTTAAGTAGCCCCTAAGACTGGAAAACACTTTATACCCTTCAAGATGAGAACATTTTAAGGGAAGCCACTCAGAAGTTGCTAGCTTGAAGCTGAACTTTCCTCATTGCTATCTCCCCTGTTCTTCTTTGAATCAAGCACTAAAAGACTATCACCCCACTGAACTTTTGTAACCTTATCACTATAAAACCAAGCATGAAGATTGACATTAAAGAGAAGTTTAGGATAGTTTGGAGGGTTGTTACTAGGATCATTCTTTATTGCCACTGGGTTATTTTCCTCCTTTAAACCAAGTCATTTTCTTGAAGGATTTTTAGGTTTAAGAGTAAGTATGTTACACCAGTTTCTTTGCTGTGATGTGTCACTTGAGAAGACAAGCAACAAGAAAGGCAGGAGTAAAACTGTTGGTAGGGATCACCCTTAAGTCTTTGGAATGTTTGCAGCTATGGCATCTGGGTGCTTGCCCTTGTGTACATTACACCACCGTACCGAGGGCGCAATTCTAACTAGCAGATCAGCAGCCAGAGCCAGCAGGCTGCAGGAGAAAGAGTACACCTAAGTTCCTACAGCAAACCCTAGCAGTGTCTCCCAAATACACACATAATCCAGGCAAGCACGTTAAGAGCTTGTAAAAGATTCCCTATGTAACTTGGAGGTGTGCAAGGGCTCGTTTTTGTTACTGTCCTCACACCCATACCAAAGCCAGGTGTGACACCCCTGCTGCCTCCAGCTAAATTCCACAAGCCAGAAGAGAATGTGCTTCACATATGTAAGTAAAATCCCTTGCTGGCAGGTTTGCAGAAACAAAATTTTATTTACAGGCAAGTCTATCTTTAGACCCCATTGAACTCTTTACATTTCTAGAATATTTACACGATTTCAAGATGCTCCAAGTGATGAACAAAAAAAAAAGATTACAGAAACTGTCAAAAGCATAGCAAAAAAAAAACCCAACCTATCATTGTGCTTTAAAACTTATGATCTAGAGTAATGTAGAAGAAATGTAATTTTAGCACCTTGGTCATAACGGTCATGCTATATAAGACACTTAAATAGCAGGGGGGATCTCAGAAGTGACCGAATCCAGAGGTTGCCAGTGACAATTCATGAGGGAATCATAGAGTTCTTCACTTTTCTCCATAAATTGTCTGTTCATTTCTTCAATATCGAAGTAAAGCTGTGGGTCTGAAAATAAAAGCCTGGTCAGTACAAGTGTCAGATTTTGGCAGGCACGCATACAAACCTGAAATAAACACCTAATAAAAAGTGGTTTAGCTAAATTTAGTAGTAGATTTAATAACCATGGTTAAGATGTTTATTCACGTAGAACTTTCACAAACCTGACAAGTCCAGCTTCTTCTGGAATTTGTGTATTAGAATGCTAGGACTATATTGGCATTTCAAATCAAAGTGCAGATTTAAGGATTATCTCCCAAAATCAATTTCATTTCTACTCCAATCTGTTAGGCAGGATGAAGTCTCTAAACACTAACACAAGACGTCTCTATGCAAGGAACCTTCCAGGCCAAACAAGTTTTGTACCAGATCTTTAAATGTAAGTTCAATCCTCCCTTTAGGAGCCACAACAGTAAGTTTTTTTGAAAGTAACAAAACTTTTGCCCATTAATGAGTTTAACATAGAATATGCTTAGCAAAATCAACACACATATGACATTCTTTATTAGACCATTTTGGAAGGAGAATAAAAGCAAAGTTACAAGAAACCTATTGTGAAGTGTTGTTGGCAGTGTCCCATTCTACTTGACATAGTCTGCACTATCAGCTTCATAATCCTAGCTGAGCTACAACCCACAGAGGATCCCACTACACCAGCTGAATTCCCAAGATATTCTTCAACAATAATCACGGGCATATATTGTTCAAGGGCACAAGTATGGCTGGAAATGCAGTGACAGAATCACCATTACCTTCAGTTATTAGGTCTTCATTGATTTCAGTCATAACTGAAGTTTCCTAAAAAAAAAAAAAAAAAGAAAATTTCAGACATTTAATCATAGTTTCCAGAATGGATTATCACAAATCCAGAATAATTTTCTACTTCCAACCATTCCCTCCTCCCACAACTACAAAAATACACAAGAAGGGTGGCTGAGTTTATTGGGAAGGGTTGTTCTGGGGCAAATTTTGGGCTGGCTTTTTGGTAGAGGGGTGGTGGGGACAGTTTAGTTTTGGGGTTTTGGTTCAGTGTTTTTTTAGTTTGTTTGTTTTGGTTGGTTGTTGTTTTGTTTTGTTTTTTTTTAAAAAAAAAACACACCATAGTATAGTTCAGGTTGGAAGGGACTTCTAGAAGTTGTAATTGATAAATTGGCTGATCTAAGATAAGACCATCTTACAGTAATTCTTTAATTTGCTTAAAGCAAAGTCCATAGGGAAAACAGTAGGAGGAAGACAATTATGTCGTCAGAACTGTTATTTGGCATCCATGAACAAATAATGGGGTACAGATCACCAATTCTACAGATGTACTGAAGCACTTAAAGATACCTGAGTAAAGCCTGCTATTCCAACCTCCACACTAAGCAAAAAGCATGATTTCAGTTTTAGGCCTTTTTTGATCTGGCTTGAACAGTGTGTACAATTTACTACTGGATTTTTTTTTCTTTAAAGCAAGCATATAGCATCTTTACCTCAAAAACAGCTGGAGCCATCACAGCATCTCCTAAAGAGCAGTCTCCAACAGCTTGCATGTTATCATAGGGAGTATAGGAGCTGTAGTTGTAGTCAGCATAAGGATCATAACTCCACTGTGAGGAGTAGTAGTTCTGATAATCCTGGTAATAATCATTATAGTTGTACGACTGGTACCGCTGGAATTCTGCTTTCAGTCTGAAACAGGACAAGTTTTATACACTTAGAGTTTGAGAACAACAAACCATAAACCCAGTTCTGAAGTTAAACCGTTTGCCAGATTCACACATTTAGAAGTTTAAAAAGAAGCTTTTCTGAATAGTTGCCTAAGCAACAGTCTTAAGTCACAGCACACGATCTGATGTTTATACAGAAGCAAATGCTCTCACCTTTGCCAATACCAAGTCATTTTTTTCAAGGGTTAAGTAAATCCATGACATTTATCTGTACTAGTGGAGTATTTTTAGTATCTATATAAGCAAGCTGCTGATAAAAAATAAATTAAGACAAAAAATAAATTAAGACCAGAAATGTTTATCAAGCACAGCTGCTTTGAAGAATCATTCAGTCTTAATCAGTCCTTCTGTCTTTGGTTTGGTTAATATTAAATTATATTATTCCCAGGAACAAGAGGGTGAAGTGGGAAAATGACAGAACTCATTGGTTCTTGAGACCAGAGGGCCAGCTGATTAGTTTTCACTATTTTCCCTCTCACAAGTAGATGTTCTCAGGGACAACTTCACTCTAATGACAAGAACTGACACACAAGTGTTGTCTGTACTGAAACAGAGGAATGCTGCATGAAATGTATTCAGGTAACTCAGCTGCACATCCAAAATAAATCATCTCTGCTTAGACATAACTTCACTGATCATGTGCAGGCAGAGCTCCTGTGTTTGCAGAACCCACTTTCTCTGCACCTCCACTTCATTACAGAAAAGTCAGATCCAGGCTTGCTTCAGGAACACAAACTGAAGGAGCTCTGAAATAGTTTCCAATTTAAGTGACTGAGTGACAGCCTATTCTGATGGATATTTTGATGCTAGGAGGACAGGGCACTCAGCCATTCAGAAACAGATACAGATTAGTGATGTGTATTTGACCACCTACATTACACTTACACATACATTCCAACATATACACTCTACTGACTTGCTACTATAGTAAATAAATGACTACATGTCTCAGAGACTTCTGCTTCTAACTTGTCTCCCACATACATCTCTGTAGGAAAGAATCTGAAAACACTGCTGACATGCTTCTGGATAGCAGAAGTGAGGAAACCCACTTCTGTGAAAACTCTTCATGTTTTCAAAATAATTTAGTCAGAGCAATTCTGGGAAGTGCTCTATGAGCAAGAGCATCTCCATTCTAAAGGTTAGAGGCAACACTCACAGAATTATCCAGGATAAAGAGAAATAACACTTATTTTTACTATTGAACTGAACATACAAGCTAACCTCATGAATATACTGATATTCTATAAGGTTACATTTTTGTCTGCATCCTGGATCAAAGTTTATCAAATCGGGTATCAGTTCTCTAACTGTTCAGAGGCTGGAACCACATTAAATAATAGAGAACTGAGCTGGCAGAGTAAAAAAAACTATTAAAACCAATCAATTCTAAATTGCCTGCTGCCCCAATCACTGGAAAAGCAAAAACACATTCCAAACTGTTCCAGCAACATCTTCTTGGCTTCTTCCCCCATATGTTCTGTATTTTTGCATTTAAAGAGTTCCTTTCTCTGCCAGCCTACAGTAAAATCAGAAGTGTGCTACCTTGCCTAAACTAGAGGTAACAGTCTAGAACAGCTCTCTATCATACAAAACCACTTGTTGTCCCCTCTACCTTCTTCAGGCCCTAACCTGGAAAATTTATGAATGCATTCAGCTTTGCTACTTTAAGAATTAAGGTTGATTGCAACAGCAGCTAAGCCCAAGTTACACAATCTGGCTAAATGTAAAAGATGGATTCCCCCAGCAATCCTGAAAGATGTTGATGAATTCAGGGAGTCAAAACAATGCTTCTGTATTTTTAGTTCTGTAGACTGCACCATGTGTACAGCCATTACAGCAAGACTTTGCAAAGGCAGAGCTACAAGAATCTGATTGAGAATTACTGTATTAATGCATTAATGCACAACTCATTTGTTACCTTTTAGAAATTCCTATGCTCAGCCGGATTCGTTTTCCCCCCAGACCTGGTGCATTCTGGCAGTCTTGCAGTGCCCTCATCTGATCACCTTGCTCACCAAATCTGACAAAGGCATACCCTCTACAATTTTCAAAAGGGAAAAAACAAATTCTAGTAGGCATAACAGTTACAAAGCTAATTAATTCAGTTTTTCTGTCTTCTACAAAACCAGAAAATAGTAGCTACTATAGCTTCTATTACCTAGGCAACCTGTCTGGCATGTGCACATGCACAAAAGATGCATTCACCAGACTAAAAACTTGGGCCAGAAGCAAAAAGCTTGTTCTTTAACAGTATTAAGATGCAACTTGCAGACAGCCAGCAAGACAGTACATTTTAACTGCTATCAGTGCACGTAATCAGGTTCTACATTTCTGCATTTACAGCAGCTAATTTATCAGTTAGTATTAACCCACTCCTACCACTGTTCAGTGCTAACATTGTTTTCATACTTGCTTTAAATTTCTTGAATTAACTCTAATACAAGCAGCACTGTTTGAACAGCAGACTCACTCATCCCTGCTCAACTTGCTACCTGGCTGGGCTTCATTTACTAGTATAAGTTCAACTCCCTAAGATTTGCCAGGCCTCACATTTTCCTCCCACAAGTGAAAAGTACATAATTTTGTCTTCGGTCCTGCAGATGACTAAGTGGAGATACTGCTGTATGTGAGCACAGCAGCACAGGTATCAGGGCACAGCTCTCTCTTCCCCCACCACCTCCCCTCTTCCATGCAGATATGCAGACAGCTAAATTGAAGCTTATTACATTAACTGCTTAAACTAATCGGAAGGTTTTAGGAATGCAAACACTTTTTAAAAAAGTAACACTAGAGACTAATCTCTCTTCCTGCCTCTGAAGAAAGTGCAGCAACAGTTCCAACACAAGTTCTTAGGTATCACTTATAGAAGCAGACACACTGACAGCATTACGGATTTTCACGGGCGTTACCTGGAATATCCCAGCAGGTCTGTTGCTATTTTGCAGTCAATACATGAGGGGTATCTCTTTAGGAAATAGTCATAGAGCTGGAAATCATCCACTTCTGGAGTAAGCTCTCCAACAAATATTGAATAGTCTGGTCTTTAAAAAGGTAAGAGAACAATTGTCAAGTTTGAGACTACAAGAGCTGATTGCAGTATTAAGGTACCTAACCTGCAAGCAGCCAGTTATCATTGGACAAAGAGAAAACCTGGAAAGAGTATTAACTGCAAGACTCTGCTGAGCAATGTACAGAACTGTAATGCCATCACTCCAGCACAAAATTCTACATTTCTCTGGGTCCATTCTACTGCTTTCACAAAAAAAAAAAAAGGCATCTCAAGGAACCACTGTATAAAAAAACCCCAACTTTTAGAAGTTGGTTTTAAAATGCCAAGAAAAACCATTAACCCAAGTGACAGCCATGATTCAAAAGAACTACAGCTATTTCACCATCACTTCCCAGTGATTACAGGAGATGTGAACTACAAAATGCCTTCATTATTCCATCAGCAATACGTATCCATAAGCAATTACTTATTGTATTGGCACAACACATGCCACTGCAGGACTTTAAAAAGAAGTGATGGTATTTGCTGGTCACTATCAGTTTAAGTAGATAAAGGGTCAGAGATTAGTCTTTCAAAATGCCTTTACCTGGTTGTATTTGTACTACTAGGGACAAATTCTACTATTCTTCCTGGTTTTATTTTGTTCTTTTTCTTCCGTTTCTTCTGTGGCGTTCTCCACCAGCTGTAGGCCTGGAGACATTCTCTTTTTTTCGCCATCAAGTCCTGTTGGGAGAAAATAAAATCACCTTTATAATATTTAGCCTCATTTACATTCCTCCCTCCCACTCCCCATCACCACAGGTGATTTCCCCATATTCACCTTGCCCTTGAAAGAAGCCTGGGGTCCCATTTCTCCCTCCGCCTCCCATGAGGGAAAGCAGCCTCTGGGGAAAACGCCTGGCAAAAATAACAGAGCCAAAGGATTGTATGAACAGCCATATTCCCCTGACTTGTCAAGCTGGCTAAAGGATCGACAGCTTCCTCTTGGACTTAGGGAAAAAGCAGGCAGCCCTTCGACGTTGGCCAATCCTAAATGTTACTTAGGTTCAGGACTGGACTGCGTTCTGCTCGAGCTCCAGGACTCGGAAATAAAATCCCTGCAGGAGTACAGTCTGAGCGATGAAGAGGCAGGAAAGTCACTCTTGTCTAGAAGGGATCTCAGCTGTCCCTATCTCCCCTCAACTAGGAATTCTTCTTCTCTTCTGTGAGATGTCTCTCCTCACTACCCAGGTGTAAGAGTCACTCTCCCAGGCCAGGAACAACAACAGGAGGCCGATGAATGGAACATAAGGAGAAAGCAGACCAGGAACAGGCACTAGCTTGGCTGAGGGAAAACTCAAACCCAGATGCAAGGCCAGGAAGAAAGAGGCATTAAAAGGCACCTCTTGCAAAAAAAAAAAAAAAAAACACCACACCAAAACCCCAAAAATCCCATGTTTAAAAAGCAAGTGGGGCAACTACACAAAAAGGGAAGGAAGCAACAACTGTATTCACACAGGCTGCCTCCCTCGCTGAAGATCCTGAAGAACAAGGGCTTCCAAAAACAAGAACGGCGTTTGCAGCATCTTTTACTTACGCAGGCTTTAATGTTCTTCCTCTACAACACCTCTACGTGTGTTTTACATAGAGAGTGTTACGTGCAAGGTCCTTCAGAAGAACTCATGCTCAAATAATCCAGAGCTTATGTTATGCCCCCAACCTGCTTCAGTCGGTAAGATTAAGTGTCCAGGGGACAGCCACCAATTACCACGTTGCCAGAAGAACTTGTAGGACTAAAAGAACACCCAACTCAGAGCAAGCTAGCTATTCAGCTTTATATTTACTAGGAATTCCAAGTATGCTTCTGGAATCCATGTAGGCACTGCAAGCCTGAATTTCTGACCAAAGGATCTTACCGGGCTTGCCATGGTTCAGTCTGTCCTCTGTCTCTCTGGAGGGGGGTGGCCGCACGCGTCCGGGTTGTCCCACTCCTTCCGCTGCAGGACACGTGCAGGAGGAACAAGACAAAGAATCTTAACCTTCAGATAGAAGGACTTCAAACCTTCCACTTTGTGTAACATTTTTCATGTTATTAATGCAGAACTTAAATTTCTAAGTTCTGGCTTGTCACTGCTAAAGCACTGAAGATAAAAAGACTACATGGCCAAGGGGATTATGGTTAGACATCTTCATTTCTCAAATTGTTACAGTACAAAGTTTTCCCACTGTCCAAAACAAGTCACCTATACTTTACTCTTATTTCAGAAACATCTATACTTAACAATATAGAAGAATTTTGTCAGCAGTTTGACAAAAATTCAGAATATTAATGTTCTAAAATTATTAGAAACAAGCCAACAAAAATGGAGCCTTCAGCATCTTGTACAACCCCCAGATCAGTTTTTTCCCCCC
>NW_008588459.1:0-15897 GCF_000691845.1 Merops nubicus
GTTTGGTTTGGTTATTTTCCTCAAATAAATGAAGCAGAGCAGATGCTTTGTGGTCACTGAAATTAACCACTGGTAGGAGATAATTGGGTGGAAATGAGCGTCCGTCTGCAGGTTCCCCAGCCAGCACCGTTCCCGCAGTGCCCAGGACACCAGCTGCAGCGCTGCCTCGAGGGGGCCGGGAAGCGCCCGCCCTGCCGCTGCTGCGGGCACAGGGGCAGCGCCTGGGCAAAGGCAGGAGGCTGGCGTGGGCAGGGACAAGCGCTACGGCTGTTAATGGGATGTGCAGCTGGAGGTGAAGGGCAGAGGAAAGGCCCCACCCGGTGGTGCTGGGTGGCTGCCACTTTCACTCTGCTGCCGGGGTGATGTGCTGCCCAACACTCCCACCAGGGTAAGGAAGGAGCTGGGAAAACTGAACTGTAGAAGCGTCCCCTAACGTGCAGTGGGGTTTGGCAGGTGAGTGAGGGGGGCAGCTGTTGGGATGGATGGAGTGTCCGTACAATGTCTGGGCGTGTTGCTAAAGCAACGTATCTGATGGGAGTAAAGGGTCCAATAATACCGTAATAAACGTGTCTAAAAAAGCCAGACTGCTGCGGTGATGTTGTGGCTTCATTAGCATGAGTTATGGAACAGCACCTTCCTTGCACAGTAGGTGCCCACGGAAGGCCACGTGACAGGGACGGGCTGGGGTCAGGACACAGTGAGAACAGGGGGACCATGCGTGGCAGAAGGTGTGTGTGAGTTACAGTGTGTGTGTGGGACAGGAGTGCTGTGTGTGGGTCCATGGGGGGACTCCTAGGTGGCCGTGCGGCGTGTGCTCAGGGACTGGTGCTGCGCGTTGTGCTGCGCGGTGTGTGCGCTGGCACACAGCAGGTGCTCGTGGGGCCGTGTCTGCAGGCACCCGTGTGGGGAGTGCTGCGTGGGCAGCGTCACGCGCTGTCACGTGTGCGGTGTGCGCAGGGTCATGGGTGGGGTGCTTTGTGGGTGTGGTCACGTGACATCTGGCACATGCAGCATCACACACGGGTGTTATGTGTGGTGTGCCATCTGTGTTGTCACACATGCCACGTCACAGGTGTGTGGCAAACCAGGCGTTACACATCTGCAGCACAGGTGGCATGTTCTGATGTGCAGCCCACATGTGGTACTTCACATGTGATGTGTCATAGACATGGTGTTTCAGGTGTGCACCAAATGCAGGGTATAAGTCTGCAACACCTGAGGTCTTGGCGGCACGTGTGTGCAGGGCAGGTGCTTGTGACAGGTGTGGCACCCACGAGCATAGTGTGTACCTGTGGTGCCCGTGTGTGTGCTGTGCCACATGTGGGTGTACAGTGAGGAGGGGTGGTGTGGGGGTGACTCACCTGTGCCCTGCAGGAGTAGCACACAGGTCCCATCTCCACCATGTGTCACCAGTAGGGTCTTGTGTCCAGAGCTCGCAGGATACCCCTGCCCTGGTTTCCATGTGCACAGCGTGTGCGTGCTGAGCTCCAGTGGGGTTTGTCTGCAGTGGGTGTGCTGTGAATGGGGTTAGGGGAGGGGGGGGTTGTGTCTCAAGTGGGGCAGGCATGTGGGGCATGCAGAAGTGGTGGGTGTCATGTAGCTGCAGCGTGAGGAGTTAGTGCGGCGCATGGAGTGCCCCTGGGTCCCCTGTGATCCCCCCAGCTGTCCTCAGCCAGCTCTGACGGCTCGCCCCCTCCCTCCCGGCCAGCGCGGGTGCTGTCGGGGCTGGCTGCAGCTGTCTGGGGATGAAGTAGGGTGCCAGCCAGTCTGGCTGCTCTGCAACAGGAGCCCGCCTGCAGCCCCACAGGCACTGCTTGGGGCTGGAAGGGCTTGTGTCCCCCACTCCTCCTCGCCGCTCGGCGTGCGGGGGAGCCCTGCCAGGGGCGGTGTGGGGGTGACGCCCCCGCTGTGCTCACCAGCCTTTCTGCTACGGCGAGACACCCGCCCGCCCAGCCAGTGCCGAGGTGGAGGCGCAGGTGAGCAGACTGCTCCCACGCAGCAGGAGAGGTGCCGAGGGTGGGGAACGTGGCCCAAGAACAGCAGCTCCTGGGGCCAAGCTGCCCGCTCTTCAGCCTCGCGGCAGCACATCTGCAAGAACTGAAATCCGGAGGGAGGTTGGTGGTTGGAGCCATTCCTCACTGCAGCAGCCCAGCTTTGGAACTCTTTGTCTAAGGGCAGCGCCAGGCTGCTTGCCCTGTGGGGAGGGGTCTTGGAAGTACCTACACAAGTCAGGAACCAAGCACTCGTGGGGCGCTGGCTCCAGAGCTGTGCAGATGCTTTTAATTATTTACCCTGTGTTCTTACACAGTAACGGTTGATCCAACATGGGACACCGCTGGGAGGCATTAATCAGCCCACTCACCTTAGTGTCCCAGCTCTGATTATAGCACCTCAGCAATGCCCACAACTCTTCTTTTGCTATTTTAAGTTACCTGAAAGAAAACCATTTACACATACATGCATTGTATCATGCTGAATGCTAGAAGTATTTGTTGACAAAACAGCTCCTTCAATTTGTTACCAGTAATGTGTCTTTAAAATACACAAGAATAAATAGACAATAATAATGAATGAAGGACGGACAAGGGGTGCTATTCATAGGGCACCTAAACAGCAAGAGAAAACACAGTAACAAGGGGAGCTTTGGAGGTGTCCTGGTGCTCGAGCAGCCACCAGCAAGGGCTGCTGGGCGCTGCTGGGCACGCAGAGGGGATTCCACACCCAGGCCATGGGCTCAGCTGCTGCCTGAAACCAGCGTCGCACGTTAGGAAAGCTGCAGAGCTCTGGCCCAGCGGCCGCTGCACCTTCTGCGCTGGTTTAACGCGCTGCGCCCCTCTCAGCACGGCAGCAAAGGCAGCTGATTTTTTTCCAAAATACGCATGTACATGAATGCTGTGTGTATATATATATACACGCACACACACACAGAGCCATGCATATGAGCACTTATCTCTACCTATATGTGTAGACAGATGAAAATGGACATCTGCTTGACTAAAAAGGACACTTGGAACACATTACCCAGCTCAGCAATGGGCTGCAATCCCACACACCTCACAGTCCCGGCTGGACAGTTAAAATGCAGCTCCTCTGGTTTGCCCAGCAGGGCAAGTGCTCATGCTAAGGCAGCAGGTAACCTGCCACCAAGGGCCACTCAAAGACCCGTTTCCATCTCAGTCACTGAAACTGTGGCCGGTGACATTTCAAAGGCCACACAATTTCTAAACAGGGAACAAGGTGAGGCTGAGGGGGAGGAGAGGAGGAGTGGGGAAAGCTGCATTTCCAGAGACACAATGGCTCCTGGCAGCAGAGAAGAGGTCTCCAGCTCCTGCTCTGGGGCAAGAATTCTGGGTGCCAGGCTCCACCACCTCTGGGGACACAGGATATCGCTCATGCCACTCAGCTGAAGCCTGGGTCAATGGCCCATCATTTCTTCCCATGGTTTTTCCCACCTCAACATCTTCCCAACCTGACCCAGCCCTAGGTACCCAGCTCCTGGCTGAGACCCAAGCACTAGCTCAGCTGCTGGGCACTTGCAGTTAAGTGTATTCATCACCCACAGACACTGCAATAGACATTTTTAATTATACATATATGTTATTATATATGTATTTATTAATGTATGGAATAATATATATTTATGTGTGCAGATACACTAAAAATCTATAAAAGATCATTTCTATACACACACACATCTTTTCCTTCCCTGTGCGAAGACATCTGACATAACCAGTGGACTGTCCCACCCTGCCCAAACTGCCCTGTCACCCAGGAACGCGTGTGGTGTCACCGAGACCAAGCGCGCGGCGCGGCAGAGGCAGACGGCGTGAGCTGGCCCTGCACGTGCACCACAGCCCTGCTCGCCAGCCTCGCTCCTGGAAGCGTCACCGTGGGGCAGGTGACTCTGCAATGTCCGTGTTTTCACGGGAGGAAAGCATTCAGAATTGACCAGGCTGTTCTATAGCTGTGGCGGGAGCTTGCGCTGTACGTGCTGCTTACGACGCCTCGTTACCGGGCTCATGCTGTAGAGCCCTCACTGTTATCTGCAGGAGACTTTGGGCGTTTTGTGCACCAAGCTTTGCATTCCTCCCCTTTTCCCCAACCATCCCCAACAAAAGCTCTTTTTTCAAGAGAATTAAGGCGCAAATTGTCGTATCTGTTCCAAGGGCAGAGTGTGTCGGTCTTATTTACTCGGCGAGGAGCACTGGCATTCATGGGACGCCAGCAGCTGGATCTGAGCATTTCCTTTAATTGAACAGGTTTGCAGTCTTTCTGTGCTGAAGCAATTCTCCACATCACACAGGCCCGCATACCAGAATGAAATGAAAATTTAAGAGCGCTGGCTAACAAGACCGAGAAGCTCATTGTTTGAACAAGAGGCCGATTGTCTGGGTGCGCGAGTGCCCCATTCCTCCAACATGAAACCCACACGAGGGACGGCGGCCTAATCCACAGCTTGCCGCCAGGTGGTATAGAAATTAATCTTCCACTTACCCGGGCTATTAGTTGCGGTATTCATAAAGGTTTGGAACCCAGCGAGGCGAGTGACTGCAATTTTCTCCTCGTCATGGAGGGTTGAGGCAACGTGGCGATATGAAATATCAGCCTCCGGGAGCGGCCCCCGCGGTGAGGAGAGCGTGGACGATGCGCACTGCAGGGAGACCGGGGGGAACGGCCCCCAGGACTTTCTGGTCCAACACGTGCAGCCCCAGGATGTCAAACCACATGGGAAATATGTTGGAGGGCAGGGGATGAACTGGGAAAGGCCCGGGCTCACCAAGGACCTGAGCATTGTCCGCCGTAACGTGCAGGGCTGAGCAAGTTTGGTGGTTCTGAGGAAAGGGACTAAATACTGATTTTTCTCACCTTTCAGCAACACCAAAACTCCCCTTTCTAGTCCGACAGGACCCCTGGAAGTGCTGGACACACAACACAGGGATGCTCACTAGGTCTTCCAAAAGCTTGGGGGCATGCTTCAGATCTGCTTGTCAGGACAGATACACAGAATCACAGAATGTTAGGGGTTGGAAGGGACCTCCGGAGATCATCGAGTCCAACCCCCCTGCCAGGGTAGGACACTTAACTCCATTTTCTAGCAGGCTATTAGCAGAGCAGAGGAGGAAAAGAAATCCAGTCCTTTATTAGACTGTGGCTCCATTACAGACCAAGCAGAAAGGGGAAAGTACTCCGCAGCAAGCAGGTGACCAAACCAGGGTCCACACAAGCTGGCCCATCTAAACATTTGGAAGGGTAAAGCCTGCTTTACCTTGAGTGTAAACATTGCTAAATGAGTGTTTGGCATAGTCACTCCCAGTTTCATCTGTCCCATTTCACTGCAGACCCAATTCTTCGCCAGGCACTGCCGAAGCTTTTCACAACACCGAGATACTGACAGTTTGATGCAGAAAATATTTATAAGTACTACAACCGCTTTCCCTGTCCTTCCCTGGTGTTTTCCCAGCAGCCCCCCCTGGCCCTGGCTTTTCGCACTGCCCTCAGCAGCCTCCCCAGCCCCAGGAGCTCAGTGGCACAGGAAGGCAGCCACTGCAGGATCCGCCCGCACGCTGAGGCTCCTCCCCGCCGCCCAGCCGATCGTGAGCCCGCGGCCGGGCCGAGCACACGTGTCTGCGTGTGACTGAGCGGGTGCCCGGGTGTGTCCCCAGGTGTGTCCCCAGGTCACTCCCCACCCCGGACAAATGCCCTGCAGGACACAGCGGCTCTTCCTGAGTGGTAACACCACAGTCCCCCTTGGCTCCAGATACTCCTGCTGCCCACGTTCTCACGTGGGCATAAGCAACTGAACAGCTTATGCACCATCTGCTTCCATGTCTGCTATCAAGTTTCCAACTGCACCAGATTTTTATTTTTCCAGGGTTTAATTAGGCTAAAGGTCCAAATTCTGCAAGATAAAAGAAGAACTGAACAAATCTGAAAGGCTTTAAGCAGATTTTTATGGATCCTGTGAATAGCAGCAGAGCTAATGCTGAGCTTGGGCTTAGAGGAATTTGAATCCAAATTATTTTTGTTCCTCCTTTGGCTTGCTTTATAAAACATACAGCCAATAATTCCACAGCCTCTCTCAAACTCCTTGCTATAAATAACAATTTACCATTGAAAATAAATGTAAAGGGTCAGAGCCGTGCTTGGAGTTTCACGTATCACCCACAAAAGGAGCTTCCAAGTAAGCTGGACACAGCCTGGAAAGTAAATTGCTCAAAATGGGCAACAATGGGAAGAACTGAACAAATAAGGTGTTTAATCCCTTCTGGTCCTGTATCTTCACTTAATCCAGTGTTAAATCCACCTGCAAGCACTGCCACAGGATGAGTCACTAGACAACAGCACAGCCAGACCCAGCCTCCAGCCTAAACCTGAAGAGCAGGGCAAAGAGCAGGAGCAGCAAGTCTGCAGTCCCCCCGCTGGCCTCCATCCTTAGCTGTCAGCAGAGCTAGCCTTTGGCTACTCATTCTTGAATCACAACTAGCAAACCAGCTATGAGACCAGCCAGAGTCCTGGTAGTGGGAGCTGCAAGGCTGGCTCTGCTCAGCAAGATGGTGCATCCCTGACCAACACTGGACGTGATAAAGCACTCTACTTTTCCTCATCCAACCTTGGCTGAAGTACAAGGGTCCAAGAACTGAACCGACAGCCTCGGCTTGCCTGAGCTGGAGCCTCCATCTCAGCTCTAACCAATGCCTTAACACTGCAGAAGTGTTTAGTTCAGTTTAGGAAAACTAAAGCTTAACCCCACTCTGAAGAGGAGCAGGTTCCTGCAAGCACCAGCTCTCATCCTACCTATGCAGGACTGTGCTCCCACAGAGACATGTGCTGGACCCCCCTGTGCTGGCAGCCAGAGAGCCAGCCCCTGTTCTCCTCCTGAACGAACCCACCATCAGCAGCCCGAGGCACGATCAGCATGGCTGTCCCTGGCAAACGCTGGGCAGAAGAGTGCCCGGCTGCAAGGCTGGCCTTTGCCTGCTGGATGCAAACCTGCAGAGATCTGCCAGCTGGGTAGGCTCAGCCACCTCTGTTTTTCTGAAACAACCGTATTTCCCAGCACTGTTACTCTTAGAGTCAACAGCAGCCTACCAGACAAGAGGAGCAGCCTGTGCATGGGCCAGCTAGTGCCTGCCCTCGAGTGCCCGGCCAGCGCTGGCACAGGGCAGCAGATGGTGACTGGCCAGAGATGCTGCCCTTAACCCCGACCCAGCCCACAGAGACAGCTCTGAAGGAGCCAGGCAGCATCTGGTGATTCCAACACCAGCCTTCAGCTGGAGGATTACCATTACTGTGTCTCTGTTGCCTAGGTCAAACAAGCTCTCCCAGCCCAAACTTAATTCCATCCCTACGCAGCAACCACTGAAGTGCAGTCTCTGTTTTTTCCCATCACTATTTTAATAGACACTGACTACCTCGGGAAGGGTGAGAGTTTTGAACTAACAGTCCCTAATGCTGTCACCATCAGAGCACACACCAGTGTTTATCTTACATAGCCTAGTGATGGCTGGGGCCATAGCATCACTACAAGCTGTTTCCTCATGGAGAAGTTTGTTACTCAGTAGGAGAAAACCATATTGTTTGATACTAAACTTCACTTAAAAGTACCTTTGTGTTTTACAAACAGTGAAAAATTAAGCTGTCTCTTATTTATATCATAAATACATGATTACTATCTGAAATTTTACATGGAGGTCCACTGTGGTAAAAAAAAAGTCACCTCTGCTACTTTATTTCTCTTGAAGCACATACCTGAGTTGTGCTTCCCAACAGTGATTTGTTAATCTTTATACAAATTTATACATAATATTTCTAGTTTCTAGAAGCACTCAAAATATTTGTACACCACCACCACAGTCCTAGATTAGCTTTGTGCTGTTCTCTGGAGACGGAAATTAGGGTGGAAGTGTGTGCAATGGTTTGCAAGGGTGACAATCTCTATGACAAAAAAATTAGCCACTGATGGGCTTTGTGCAGCCATTGCTGTTGAACGCAACTGGGCAGAGATTAGTTACTTTATACAGGCAGCACTTTTCTCACTGTGGTTAAAACACGGCCCCATGACTGCTACAGGCACCACAACCTCAGAGAAATACTTCAAGCCAAATTCTGCCCTTGTAGAAGTCCCCTTCCACAAGTGTGAAACTGCTGTGGCCACCTGCTCTGCACGAAACCAGGACCATTTGCTGTGCACACCACCTCAGCGACCTAGAAGTCCCAGCCTGGCCAGTGCCTCCCCTCTTGCATCCTGCTGTCATCCCGAGGGCCACTATATATATTTTTTTAATCTTAACAGAGCTCTCACTTTCACACTGGCACTTCTGGCCCTGTCTGCTAAGACATAGTTCCAGTCTTGCCATTATGAACTCTTGTCCACACCCACTTGGTCCACACATGATGAGTTCAGCAAGAGTTCTTGACAGAGGACTACCTGCTGCCAGCCCAGCCCGAGCTTCCCCTTCTCCCTAAGCCAATACTGAAAACGCAACAGCATCTTCCAGGCAGGTGCTCTTCTAGTGAGGACAGATCAGAAACACGCCTCCAGCTGGCACTGCTACCTTGTTGTTCAAAGGGAACAAGGAACACGAGATGACCTACAGCCCAACAGTTACCCAAAGACACAAGCTCATCTGGCACTGATCCATTTACAGACTGCAACACATCGCACAGGGACTCGGGGCACCAGGAGGTGAAGGCTGGAACACTCAGGAGCTGGCCCATCCACCTCCCCACAGCTCAGCTCCCAGCCTGTAACGTTGGGCTCTTCCTGTGGGAGGGGTATTCCCGTGTTACACTTACAGGCTGTGGGGTGCTCAGTGACTTTAAGCATCAGGGACACACAGTGTAAACATCTGCAGCTCTCCCTTCACAATCAGGGAGAAGAAGTGGCCAGCTGAGGGCAGGATTCACCCAGGCTACTGGAGATACCTTTTCAGGAAGGGATGTGTCGCTGTTTCTGTCCACTGACTACCAAAGAGGAGCAGCTCCAATGTGGGTATCTCTTCAGTGGGTTAGGATAGTCCACCTCCTCCCTCCCCAGGTGGGAAGCTGTGCTTCAGGGGGACCTTTTAGTGCTATGATAAGCTAAACATCTATTAACAAATACCAAAAGTTGACTCACCCCAAGTACTAATGCATTTGTGGAAGTGGACACACGTGAAATATTTACCATTGCGCATTCTTTGTGTGAGAAGGAGGAAACTCTTCAAGGCCAGTATCTAGCACTTCATTTCTAGATTTGTCACATTCAGTGGGGATTGTTTGGGTAAAGCAGGAGTCTTGGTTTTCTTTTAATATATGTAAGCTTGGGTATACCAGAGAAGAAACCAAATTTGGCAGAGCCTATTCAACCCTGTCGGAAGAGGGGGGGAGGGGAGACAGAAGGCACATCATAACTCACCCACCTTTGACATTTTGCCCCACAACACACACAATGCACATTCATGGTAATGTTACAAAGACAACTACTAAATGAAATTGTTTTGCCTTGAACTGTAGAAGAGCTACAAAAGTCTCTCTGGAGAATCTGTCTGCTCATAGCTGCTTTGGGCTGTTTAAGGTACACTTTTCTAGAGAAGAACGACATGCGTTTTCAGGACACTACAAATGATAATGAGAGAAATAGACAAAAATGAAATGCCTTTTTTTTTTTTCCCGAGTAGAGATTTCTTCTTCCAGTCATTCTCCAACAGAGAATATTCTTTATGTCCTTCATCAGTCTTGTACTTGGTTACAGATGGAAAATATTAGCTCTGGTTTACAAAACATGGTCCTGTTTCCTGTAACACGGCACAGGTTGGACAAATCTGTCATTTGAGTAGTGTGCCTATTCTGTGGCCAGTTCTGTAATCTACAAGCAATGTAATCCTAAACAAGGAATCTCATGTTAGCAGCCAAGATTGGAAAATCCCTGTTTAGTGCCATTGCTGCCAAAACCATCTCACTTGCTAAGGACAAACTCATTTTCAATCTGCAGTTTGGGAGCTGTTGCTTTTCCTTTTTGTTCTTTTTTTTTTTTTAAATAAAGAAAACATACATCACTTTCTAAGATAACAAAAATACACACATGATATTTAAAGGTGCAAATGGATTTAGAAGAAAGTTTATAAGAAAAAGATCGCACTGTCTATAAAAAAGAATATTCTGTTTTTGAGTACAATTTGAACAAATGTCATATTGCAACTCTGAGGAGTTGTATTTCAGAACAAACAGCAACAAGACTGTTGTGTACAAATAAGAGGATAAGAGCAAGGGAGAAAAAAAAGGGTGTTATACAATACAGACAGGACATAGATTGAGGATGGACTGGATACAGGTTTCAATGAGAACTCGACCTCAGTTTTCAAGATGGATCTGGGTGATATAAATAATGGCAATGAGGGCACAAGATGATCACAACTGAGATAGAAGCAAAACTCAAAAAAATTAATACATCCAGGCTGTCAGACACAGAAGTGAAAGAAAGGGAGAAGCAGCTACATTAAGTATTTATGTTAAGTTTTCCAGCTCACACATGCTTCCAGCTCATCAAAAAGAGTACAGTGCAAGCATACAGTGCTGATATTTAAAAACAGAGCTCACAGAAACTACTCCAAGGAACTAGAGTCAAGTATTTAATGTTTTTGAAGAAACCTTGAAGGAAAGGAGAGAGAAGCTTAATGAGGCAAAGGGAAAAGTGAGTTTTTAACACAGTCCAACTTACCAAGTATTGTGTGTACCTAATTAAATGATTTTTTTTCTTCCAGAAAACTTTTATCAAAGAAAGATGATGTAAGAAATCTCTCATGTTTGGACATTAATAAACCATTTGACATGGTGACACAGGAGAAACATTACTCAAATGAAGATTAAAGGTTAGCAGAGAAACTATAAATTGCATGAGAAGTTGAGCCAAGTCAAAATGGAAATTAGTGTTTTTGAGAAGTGAAGTATCAGGCTGGAGAAAAATTACTAGCAGAAATTGTCAAGAACAACTGTGGGACAGATCCTAAAGTATTTTCATTCACTATCTTGAGATAACAATGCAAAATCTTTCAATGAATTAGGCTGAAAAGCATTAGCAGCAGAAACGCAGAATTTAAGAAAAAGGAATTTCACCTGGAATATGTGCATGGAAGGGCCACAAAATCTACCCTGAGCCAGACCTGGCCTCATCTGGTATCACATGTACCTTTCCCAGGGTTTGAATTTTTCCTTCTTTGCCCTTCTAAATGCTCCTTCTGTAGTTTCCTACGTGAAGAGCTGCTTTCTGTTTTAAGAAAGTTGTGATGAGAGGTTGTGGGGGTTTTGTTTTGGTTGGTTTTTTTTTTACAGTTTAATATTACTAATGTTAATTTTTATTACATTTTCACTCCTTGCAGAAATTTGCACTTTTACACGTGACAGCCTCTTACACTTTGCCAGCCTACTGAGTTTAGGAGGTCAATGGCTCATCCTAGGAGGTGGGCAGTCAAACAGGAGGAGAAGGCTGCACTGTCAGGGCAACCGATGTCTGCAGTGATTTCTCATTGAGAGATGTATGAGCAAGACTCCAGGCTCTAAGCTTGGGAAGGTTAGGAGAGGGACTGCCCCACATTTCCCAGGCCACAGGGCTGTACAGAACAGAAATCCTGATTTTCCATGTGTTACAGCACGGCATGCCCTGAGCACTGCAATCCAGGTGCCATTGTCACTGTCTGCCCAGCAGGTCTGCACTTTGTCACCTGCCCTCCAATGAAGGGTCACCCTGGTTCTGCCCAATTTGATAATGAAACACCCAGAAAGAATTCTGTTTTATTCCACAAGCTGCCTCAACTCATGACATTTCTCTCTCTTATTCAGCAATCTTAAACACACTGAAGAAATCTCTTTTAGCAAAACCACTCCAAGCACTGGACACACTTGTGTGGCCGCCCAGCAGTTCTCTGCAGCTCTCACCCTTCATCTCTGTCGTGGCACAGTCTGGTCCAGGCTAGCTCCCACTAGGAAACACCAACCCTGAAGGCTGCTGTGTGGGAGATGGGTATGGGGGCCTCAGGGAAAATTTCATGGCCTCCTAAAGAGCTGCTCTCGTCCCATGGAGATGCATCCTGCACTCTAGTAGAGTGCAGGAGCTAATGATATCCCTCTGGTTCTGTTACATAGCATCTCCTCCTCTTTATTTTAATGTTTACTGGTGCATTACCAGCTGCTCCTTTGCCTCTGCTGCATGACTGAATGTCAAAAGGAGCTCATAAATCAGCTTATGTTGAAATTGGTGCTTTCTCCTCTTCTGAAGGACTAGAGTTTTAAATGCAGCTTCTAAGTATACTTTAAGGTTTGATCGGTTTAGTTAGCATTAAAAAGATTTTTAAGAGATGACACAAATCCAGCTTTCCTCAGAGAAGGCATGTACTGAGATTTCCTCAAGAGAGTCACACCCACCAATTGGCACAAGAGGGACAAAGCCACAGATCCCGACCAGGGATGTGCTGGGGACCACCGTCCCAGCCACAACCAGCAAAACCCTTCCCTGGTGCTGCTGTACTCTTGGAGACACACTTGCTGGGGAGCTGGAACTGAAAAGTAGGATGGGCACAGGTGTACCAGGACCAAACCCCTGAGTCAGATCCTCCATGTGTCACCCTGACACTCCACCGTATCCCAGTTTTCCACCCTTTTTGTTGTTGTGTTAAAGACAAAACCAGCACAGCTCACAGACATGGGAAGCAACCTCCTGTGTCCAGTGTACCCCTGTCTGACCACAGAGACTGGAGCCAAAAAGCCTTAATATGAGACAAGCATCAGGGAAACGGGCAATTTCCAAACAACTCTTTTGCTATCTGCTTTAAGTATTTCTTTCAATGGCTATTTCTAATAAAACACAAGAAGCATCAATATAGGTATTTATTGCCTCCTAATGTAAATGCAGCAATTGCACATTAAAACTGAACAAAGCGTATGATTATGAATGTATGATTTATTCTTATCAAATTGAAAGCTAGCTGTTCACTTAGTATTTAAAATGCTTTGTCTAGAGAGTTTCCTGAAGGATTTTCTCAGTGACAGTGATTAGATTTCAGACATCAGATTGAAATAATGAATGATTAAGGGGGGGAAAAAAATCCAGAGCTAAACTTTTTTTTTTTTTTTTTTAATTCAGCAACTAATTTTGAACAACTGAAATTTAAGCTGCTTGTGTTCATCTAGGAAATACTAACTGAAATAACTATTTGCTCTCTCCTAGCAGTCTGTCTTTAGTTTCACATGAATGATAATCCAGGCTGATTTTGCCTTAGGAGCCAGGGGTTATGTTTCCCACTGACCTTCTACAGAGGCTTCCAAAAATAGGGAATCAGCAGAGGGATGGCACCAAGAGTCCATGGAGCACAGCCGGCTCTTCTTGCTTTGCATCAGGGATGCAAAGTATTTCAGCTTTTGTTTTCTTAAACACTTTTTCACCCTTTCTCTACAAAGATGACTAGGAAAACACAAACTACTAAATGTCAGATGCTTTTTTTTTTGTTTCTCTTTTCTCTCTGTCAAACAACACATCTCCTTTTCTCTTAAGAAAGAAGTTTCATATAGTTCCAAAACCACCCAGGAATGACATTTGGATCTGTCAATTAAAAGATCCTTCTTTTTAGGTATTCACTTTCTCAAGATATATATTTTTTTTAAATTTAAATAAAATAAATAAAATTTAAAAATTTAACTTTTAAATTTTTTAAAAGTAACAACTAAAATCTAATGATGTTCATGGAATATGCAAGTGTAAAGGTGAAGTGACTGACACACTGCGGTCTTTCTCCTGCCCACTGAAGAAATAGAGCCTGAACACCTACACCGCAAGAACTGGACAAAATTAATTTATATTTAATATAAAAACATGTGTGCTATCCCCTCTTCTACAGTTCCTGTCTTCCAGAAGATAAGTAGGACTACAGAAAAGCTGTTCATTTTTAAGATGACTTTTAAGCCCTTGCTACTTGTTTTTGATACTCAACCAAAAGATGAAATTTCACTGTACCTTTGTTTTGTTTTGCTTTTAAAAAAAGCAAAACAAAACAAAAAAAAAAAGCGAAATCATGCCACTCCTTGTTGCCAAAAAGGATTTTCACAAGGAATGCTACAATAAAATCAGCTTTTCAAGTGACACTTGCTCTCCAAGTTATTAAATATTTAATTTTGAGAATGAAAAGATGTGTCAGAAAGTCTTTGACATTTTCCATTTATCACACATTCACCACGCTTGTTTTCATTCTTGCAATGTGGTTTTTGCTACGACACAATAAACTTCTTTTCAGAAGGAACTATTAGTTGTTTTAATTGTTTGGAATTTCATACCCTGTGCAGGTGTGAAAGGCTCCAGTGACTATTTCTCCAAGCGGTGTACATTTCAGGAGTAAAACACTGCTAATTATCTAGGCATAAATTACACTTTTCTCCTATTCTTTAAAAAAAACCCAAAGCAGTCCTGCAGGGGCTTTATGTAGCACTGCCATTTCTGACATTTTATAGGGTAAGTTTCATATTTTTATTTCCACACAGAAATCTACACAAGTAATTTTATTCAGATACCTGCTTCTTTAAGACATTTTCAGTTCTAGACCATTCCACCCAATAAAATAAAAGTTTTCCTATCATTTATGGAAATAATTTCTCAGCTACCTCTATCAACGTGTGTGTGCTACCAACGTACCAATTTAAATTTAACAAAAAATGTACATACAAAGAAGTATCAGTTGCCTCTGAATTGTACCTGAGCTGACTGTTAGTCACAAGGCAAACTGAACCAGCCCAGGTATACCAGAGAGGCTGCCACTAGGAAAAAATGACAGCACTGCAAAGATGACAAGATGGGGCTGATAAATTCATATTCTAGTTAAATTTGCCTTTAAACCACTACATCCACTTCAAGATGATGTGAATATACTTTCATATCTAGTGTGTATCACAGTTATACAGAAAACTTTGCAGTTCTTCTGTGAAAAGAAAAAAGAACCAAAGGCTATTTTGGGTAAAATTGTTTTCAAAATATTTTGGCAAAGCCTTTCTCTGCATTTGTCTGAGACTTGCTGGACATTGGGGTTGATTCCAATCTGTTTTCCAGATGTGGAAAGTACCAAGAAGTTGTCTATAAACACCAGTGTGTGCAAAGGTATTTAAGGTGATGAAGAAAGCATCACTCCAAAATTAAGACTAACAGCAAACATTAATTTTCTGTCTAAAATAGATCTGAACATAAAATATCAGGGAATGCGAGAACACAGCTTCAGAAGAACCTTAGTCCAAACAGAGGGTGAGACTCCCAAGGAATTTCTGTATGAAAAGTCACTGGCTCCACAAGGGGATAGCTTCATGTGTACATTATCTCCACAAGTCAGTGAAGTACTTGGCCTTGATATCATGAAGACAACAGAGTTTGATTCATAACTGGCAGCATCTCACAAAGAATGTAGTCTATGTGTGTGGACAGTGTCAAGAAATTATGCATTTTGTTGTATTTTAATACAAGCACTTTCTAAAAAGAAAGCACCCAGGCCAGCTGGTTTCCTCACAGGCTGCAGGGGCACCTCCTGTCACATGCTGCACAGCTCCTGTGACAGAGTTTGATGAGAGGATGCTCTTCAACTTAAAAAGAGCAAACAAGTTGCTGTTAATTTGCTAGTGCTAGTGGTGCTACCTAACAGGAGTCAGTGAAGATCTTACCTAAGACAAGTGGCATAGTTTTAATCATGTATGTAGAGTCAACAGAAGCACAGCTCCTCTCTACTCAGTAGGAATGATTCTATCAACGTAAGTCACCTTCTTAGTCCCTCAAGATTTGTTCAGTAAGCTGAGTTTCCACCACCACTATCTTATGCTTCCACAGAATTTAACCACCTTATGGCTTCCCATTACAGTGTTATAAAAACAGAATCACAGGATGTTAGGGGTTGG
>NW_008588460.1:0-9097 GCF_000691845.1 Merops nubicus
TAACATTCTGTGATTCTGTGATCTTATTATTGCTTACAGATATCTAAAGGGTGACAATCAAGAAGATGGAGCCAGACAGGACAAGGGGCAGCAGGCACAACCTTGAACACAGTTCAACCTAAATTCCACCTAAACATAAGGAAAAAACTCTTTACTGTGAAGGTGACAGAACATTGGAACAAGCTGCCCAGAGTGGTTGTGGAGTCTCCTTGTTTGGAGATACTCAAAACCCACCTGGTTGCAGTCCTGTGCAACCTGCTCCAGGTGAGCCTGCTTTGGCAGAATGGATGAACTAGATGATCTCTAGAGGTCCCCTCTAATCCATACTATTCTATGAGTCTGTGATCAGTGGAGAATTTTCTAGCTCAAAAGCTCATTCCATAAAATAATTGTGACAAGGTATTGTCATGGCCATGGCTGCATTATCACAGATTGTGGATTAATTGTACTTTCACTGCCACATCAACCAGATGAGAATGAGTGGCTCTCAGGAAAGAAAAACTTGTTTAAGTCTTAACAGAATAAAGAAGCTATTAGCAAAATGTAGAAATGGCAATACATACAGGAATGTAACTATATTTCTGTTAAATTATGATGTGTGGATTTGGAAAGTTTTCTCAGAAAATCTTCACTTAATAGACCTAACAGCAGTAAGGGTTTCCAGAAATGTCTCTAATGGGAACTGATATCTGAAAGCAAAGGCTTGTGAGACTGATTACTTTTCTTATTAGGCACCATCTCCAACTAAATCAGTCAGATGCTGCCATATAGAATTTTGCAAAATCTGTCAAACTGAAGGGTATAGTCTGGAAACATACCACGAAATTAGCACGGATCCATGCAGAACTGGATTCCACAAGAATTTCCATCTTATACTAATTGACAAAAAGCAATACCACTGCAATGCACAATTTCACATGCAATTATTATTGGAGAGACAAGTGAAAACATTCTGAACTACAATTTTCTCCTCTTGTTTTGATGCCAAGTCCTACCCAAACCAATGTCTCCAGTAAGTAGAATTTTGTCTTTTTAATACAGTGCAGTATACCCTTTGGCAATATCTTCCCCTTTTCAAAGCAAAAGGCTAAATGAGATCATTTCCCTGCATAGCTCTGGGGACCTGTGCAGAAAAGAAAAAGAAAAAACAAAAAAGTAAAAATGTTTATGAGAAAGGAATGTGGAATTAACTTAGCATGACAACATATAGACTCCAGTGTGTTACGCTCAGTATTGCGGAGTGAGGTGCTGATAGAGGACATGTGGCCCTGGGGGCAAAGCTTGATGCTCAGGATCTCTCTGCAGGCAGGGGAGAAAGATTTCCTCTTCCAGAGGTGGTTGAGGGCTCTTGGATGCTGCTCTGAAGACTTTCTTGGCTGAACAAGTAACTAAATATTTAAAAGCAGAGGGAGGGAGAGGGAGAAGGAGAGAGGCTGTGCATGGGGCTGCCTGTAGTCAAAATGAGCAGTTAATTTTTTTCAAGCAGACCAGCATTTCTTTAATTATCAAGGTAAAGGGAGCCCCCATGATAGGCTATTTAGCACTTGCAGCACTTTTTGGTAAGAAGACTTAAGTTCAAATCACTTTTGTAAGTCAAGAAAAGGAGAAAATCTTGCTGCCTTATCTACACAGTATGTGAATACCCAACAAAGCGATTTGTGTTTATGTGTATGACGGGCATCTGTGTGGCCATCTGGGAATTCATGTAGCTACCTTGCTGGCACTGGTATTTCTGTTCTCAGTAAGGTGCCAAACATTCAAAAACTCTGGACAAATGAACAAATATCTCTTTTTTTATGTGTCATACTTGATGTGTTTTCCAAGCATAGTATATATTTGGGAAAAGAGAAATAAAACAACCCTTCTTCAAGGCCTTCTTGAGTCTCTTCAGCCTCAGCTTCCCTTAAATGTCTTCGGTTTTGGTACAAGATGTTGACAGTTAAATCTGAGGCTAGTAATCAGGTAGTTTGTATTTGGTTATTGACATTTGACAGACCGTTAACAGCTACCATTTATCAGTCTAGTACATTCAATAAAGCTCCAGTCTCTGGCAAACTTTCTGGGAGACGTACTTCTTTTGCTTATAAGCTTGGGGGTTTTAAAAAGTTTGTTTCTCTTTTTTTTATGGAAGTATAAAAACTTGCTAAATTAACAATAAACAGACAGTATACCATGCCGTCTCCATTATCAGAATGTCCAATGAAGCATGACATTTAGTTTCCTCCCAATTGGTATTTTAGTATAATTCACGCTGAATAGCCACCAATGTTTAAATATTATCCAGCTTTCCCTTGTTTCTACTAATTTATCCACATTCTGTAGCAAAAGGTGTTAAAATCTAACATGCACTGCCCAAGCAACCATATCTTCCAGTTCACTATTAGAATTCTGTTGTTTTGTTGCCTGTTAATGTTGCTGGGGAAAAAAAAAAAAAAAAAAAAAAAAAAAGGTTCTAAGGCAAAACATCCTCCTCAATAACAACCCCAAACATGTGTGGATTACTTTTATGGAAGCTATCCCATAAGATCTTTTATTCACTGGGGAAGGAATGAGTGGACAGTGAAAGGTCAATCCACACTGCTTCATACACTAAGATACTGTCTAATGCATGCAAAAATATATATGAAAGGGAAAGCAATTATCAGTGTAATGTTTCAGACTATAACAATTCTTACAAAATAATTAAACGCTCTGTTTACTCTGATCAGTTGTTGTGCTAATAGTATTCAGTCATGATGAAATCTGTGGTTTTAAAGAAAAGATTTTCTGACTTAGGTAACATTTACAACACATTATCACAAGCTGTGCTGCAGTTCAAAAACAATGTGTGTTCTCCCGTGTAAAGGGAAAAGATGCAGGATAGTAGCTACAGTATTAGCAGTAGCAGGGAAAGGAGATAATTAGAAGATAACTAGGAAGATAATTAAATTATAACAGAGACTAACCTGACGTGCCTTAGGCTAAGTGCAATAATTAATCTTGATACATGGTATATAATAAGGGTTTTCCAATATACTCTCCTACACCAGCTTGCTGTTATGAAATCATAGTTCTTTCTGTAGGAAATAATTGGACTAAAGTGAAATGTTCATGTTAGACTTGTGTAGTTAGATCTTCTGTGAAAAGTGCATTTTTGAGAAGAGGCAGGAAGAACAGAACAACTCCATTAGCTATGGAATTTCTGAGGCTTGCAAGTACATATGAATCCTCTGCCCCTCCCTACTTTTGGTTTTCAATTACTTTAACAAAAGTGACTGATCTGGAGACATGAGATTCTCTGTAGAGGCAAAGATTCCTTGAACTGCAAGGCTACTCCAAACCTATGCCAGAAAGGAACACTTAGGAGGAACACTTCTTTTTATGTTCAACTATCAAGATATGGACCTTGGAGCATTATTTAAACAAATTTAAATATATCTAGGATGATAACTTGTTTGTACTTACTACTTTTTTTTTTAGAGTGCATATCTTATGTCATCTATTTCTTAGATTGTTCCTTTTTAGCGGTAAGTGAATTACAATTTATAAAAGAATAAATAGTAGGCTACAGTCATTCATTATATTGACTCTCTGGGGAAAGAACAAAAGTATTAATTACTGTCAACTATGATATTGGCTTTTATGATACTGACTTGTCTGAAATGAATTAAGGTCAATAATTTCCATCCATACAGCTTTCCAAATAATGGCAACCTTTTAATGACTATAGTTAGAAAGACTAACAATGTAACACTTCCTTATAGCATCAGTATGTGAAAAAAAGTATAATTAGTATTAATAAATAATTTCTTCTTATGCTTTTGAGCATTAAACATTTTTGCCATAAAGCCAATACTAGGCCACCACAAAATTTCATCTTTAAGAGGAGGAGCATGGGGTGGAAAACAGGAAAGATATACTAGATTAAGTTTAAATATATCTTGAATGTTTAAATATTCATAATCAGAATCCCCAGACAGGATAAACTGAGTTACAGTCTGCCAGGTTATAGTAATAGAGGATGTAGCCATATCTGTCTGTCTGTGGCTTGCCTGGCTATATGTAAATCACTGACTCTCCTTGAGCTGCAGTGACTCCCATTTGCTGCTTTGCCACCCGTGCTGTAGTTACCTGTAGCCTGGAGAGCAGAGGGAAGACAAAGGGTGCTCTGCACTGCAGGGGGTGGAAGGGGAATGATTCTTTCTGGACCTCAGTCAGAAATGCAGAACAGCAAAGAGTGGAACAAGATTGCTTTAACAGTAAGATAGAAATAGGAAGAATGATACAATTAGAAAGAAAATCCCACCTGCAGAGAGGTTGTCTCTTCCTCAAACTGCAATACATTTTATCTTTTGGAGCAAACAAAACTATTTCTCTTCTCCTGACAGGGCAGGATGACATCCACCAGAGCCCAGCACGGGCCTGCCTGGGGCATGCCAACACCTTCCTTTATAGTGTTGCATGCTAGGGGGTTGGCTATATGGCAGCTACTAATGCCAAGTGCAATTAAGGCTTCCCAGGCCTCAAGTACAAAGCCCAGTAGAGCAGGTGTAGCTTGCCCAAGATCACTAACTCCTCCAGTACAATGTTTGCTCCAAGGAACCCAGTACAGAGAGCTGAATAGCAAGTGCAATACTGGGTAAGACTGATGCACGTATTACAGATTATCTGTCCTAACAAACTGCAGAAATCTCTTTGACAAAGCAGAATTAAGTAGAAAACTAAAAAAATGAAGTTTCTGAAAGCAGATTGTATTCATATATTATCAAAACGTGACTTCTCTAAACAAGTGAATTTAGGAAAGGAAGTTTATTTGCAGGAGATAACTATTTGCTGCACATACTTCTGCTTTCAGAACTTATTTTTTTTATTGTTCTAAATCTTCAACAGTGTACTTGAGAAGAGGATAAGTGGGTGGAGGAATGCAAATAAAGTAAAGATACAATTTACATGAAGGTTTATTGTTTTTCTCTGCTTAGTAACCAGGCTCTAAAATAATTCTTCTAGGCTACCATCTTCAAAAATATTTATATCATATATGGTAACATGCCCTGTGGACATCTGGCCCTGAATTTCTAGTTCTCTGCCTCATGGATATAAAAACGTGTAAGCTTATGAAACTTCTACTTATGTGAAACATAGATGCTTCAGGAGATAGAGTCCATTTCTATATCTTCTGTTTTGTTGAATTTCATTTGTGAATTTCTAGAAGACTTGACCTTACCCATCTCTACTCCTGATTTATTTATAATTACAACTCCTGTGATTCTGAGTTGACAAAATTACATAATCTGCCTGGTTTTCTCAAAAACAGAAGAAAATTACTGTGACCATGTTGCATGAGAAATTGCTGTGAAATCAGATGGCTGTAGGGATTAAGTATGAAATTCAATAATTTTTGTTTATTCTCCAATAGGAGAATCCAGTAAACACAGCAGAAATAAATTCTATCATATCTAGAAGAAAAGATTATTCCTCCTCTCATTTAACTGAAAGCAAGAAAATCCACAAATCTGCTGAAAAGATTGTTTTGTAGTCCTTCAGGTTAAACTAGTAAGTATAATAAGGGTTTAAATGGAATCTTGAAGCCATTTAACATTGGCTCATTTCTAAGATTTCATGGAATAGATTTGGACAAGTTTTTTTGGTTTGGGTTTGTTTGGGTTTTTTTGGTTTTTTTTTGACAGAAATCACTATGGTTCTTTTTGAGGAAATGCTACATGTTTGCAAATCCTGTCACACTGAGTGAGAAATGAAGTTTTCTGACACTTCTGAGGATGAACACAGAGTTACCAAGATCATATTACCCACTACATGATTAGATGGAGCAGTATTTTAATAAGAAGTATAGCTACTATTTATTCACAGGAGGACAACAACAGACTAAAGTACATTTAGAAATGTGAGTCACATTTCACGGGGTAGAAAAGCAACTTACCATTTCTGCTACAGTATTTAATCCTTATTTCAATAATAAAAGCATCAAGAATTATTTTAAGGTTTGCAGAATAGGAAGAAAAAACAAATATAACCAACTATTCATCCTCCAAACCAAGGAGGTAATTTTATGTATCTCAGAAATAAAAGCTATAAACAATGCCAACCAACAACTGGGAGGATAGCAAGCTAAGGAAAGAAGAACTGCTTAGCAATCAATGGATTTGCCACTATTAAGGTTTCATGATAATTCAGTGAATTCAAATAAATGGAAATAAATATGTGTCACCTGGGGACAATTCTTGCTGGTTTGAGATAGACCTGCAACATGGGTCTCTTGATAATCTGTTCCTCACTGTGTTCTATATGATATATTTCCATACCTCTGTTTGTGAGCTCTTCCTAACCACTTCCTTAACCATTCCAGATGACAGTCTCCCTTTCACCTGGAACTTGATAACACTACCCCTTCCCCAGCTGTTACAGCTTACTAAGAAGTGCATCTAAATTCCTCTAGTCAATCTATATAAATATCATAAAACATGAAAAAAAAGATTCAAAGTTACAGTGAATGGGGCTTTGAGCAACCTGGTCTAGTGAAAGATGTCCCTGCTCATGGCAGGGTGTGGTGGAATAGATGATTGCTAAGGATCCCTTCCAACCCAAACCGTTCTGTGGTTCTATGATTCTGTGGTTTATTTGCTGTATCTAGAAAAGACGCAAACTTGGTGTCTGTGAAAATTACTTGAGCCCACTTTAATCCCTATAACTTAAAATAAAATTCAAACATTTTCTTTCAGCATACAGTTATGTTCTTGATTACAAAGCTAAAAGCAATGCCACCAAAGTAAGGCATAAAATAACAAAATGTAATCTCAGGTCGTACTTTACTAGGATCTTAGTGGCTCCTGTATCTGACCTAGCTCTGGGGACTTTTGGTTTCTTCTGTGCAGAGATGTACTCCTGTAGCAAAAGCCATTTGAACTCTTTGGCAAAAGTACCTTACAGGTACATGTACACTTCCTGTCTATGAAAACTCCTTCAAATTAGAATGGATAGCCCAAATCAGACTCCTTTAAGTAGAGTCACACATTTTGGTTTTGTGAAAGGCTAAATATGGATATGTTGCTTATCAAACCTGCTCTCCCAAGATTACATTTAAACTAGATGAAAATTACACAAGATTTTTTGGGGTTTTTTTTTACACTGCCACATACACTAGAAAACATCACAACTGTGGTTTCAAGGCCACAGGGGAAGTTCTAAATTCTTATTCTGTCGTAAAAAAAACAGACAAGCATGCCTGAGGCAGCAGAAATGTTTTCCTGTACCTGATTGGCCAAAATAATAAAGAGAAGAAGATGGGAGAAGACAATTGACCACGGAAACACTCCTAACACTCACTCTTGCAGCATATGTCATCCACGAGTCAGTTGCTAGAAACCTCTGTAAGTTACCAGAAGTCTCCATCAGAAACATTCTTAATAATTTGAGAATGATTTATACTTCCTAGGGTAAGTACTTGAACTGAGCACTCTGCAGTCACCTCAAAGATCCAGGCTGTCTACACCCATAGGAAAGGAAGCGTCCTGCCTCTATGAGGAATAAAGGCCCATCACCATATTGTAATAAATGACCATGAAGTAAAAACTGTACTTGAGATATACAGTGAAAGCTTATTGGAGCAGATATTGATATATTTCTTCAGTGACATGGAACTTTTTCACAGATGGAAGAGTAAACCACTACAATGAGATGTTTTGCATTTTTAGTTTCAGTATTCTTCAGTACCATTTTACAGATGAAGGACTGATATTTGTCCAGTTCAAAAAGATCTTGTAGAGAAAACTAAATCAGATGTGAGTTGTACATGCAAGAGCATTTATTGCTTGCTTTACTGTATCATGAAGTAGAATGAAAGGAGTCATCAGCTAGAAAAAAAAGAACAACCAAACATAATAGGAACCTTTCCACATTTTTGTATTATATTATTTCACTTGACTTTATAATATTCTGAAACAATTTCTGTTTTCTTTATGATTATATTTGCAATTTTCCTTTAAAAAAATGTATGAAGAATTCATTTAGACTAAGTGTGATAAAATCCAAATGATGAAGCCTTAATTAATAAGCTATTAAACACAGCCTTGATGACCGATTTGCAGATTCATAGCTCTGTATATTTGTTAACTAATTAATATTTATTTAGTGTTTTGAACATGACAAACACCATGAAAGCACTAAGCACAATTAGTCACCGTTTTGCAGGCTTTAGTTGAAAGAATCAGCTCAGCCGGATTAGAAGGAAAATATTCTGACCAAGTAGGTGGATTTACACGATGGCAGCTGGAGTTCATTACTGTAGGGATAAAAAGGAATTACTGCTGTTAAAAGTAAATTTATTGAAGGCAGAGGAAGAATGAGGGATGCTGTTAAGGCTCCGAGGTGACCTTATTGTGGCCTTCCAGTATCTTAGGGGGGCCTACAAGAAAGCTGGGGAGGGACTTTTTAGGATATCGAGTAACAACAGAACTAGAGGGAATGGGGCAAAGCTGGAAGGGGGCAGATTCAGGCTGGACGTGAGGAAGAAGTTCTTCACCATGAGAGTGGTGAGACCCTGGAATGGGTTGCCCAGGGTGGTGGTTGAGGCCCCATCCCTGGGGGTCTTTAAGGCCAGGCTGGATGAGGCTCTGGGCAGCCTGATCTAGTGGGAGGTGTCCCTGCTCATGGCAGAGGGGTTGGAACTGGGTGATCCTTGTGGTCCCTTCCAACCCTGACAGAGTCTGATCTGTTTTAGCAGAGGACTTTAGAGCCCTAATGGCTCAATGGTTGGACTTGATGATCTTGGAGGTCCCTTCCAACCTAAAGGATTCTATGATTCTATGACACTGTGTGCCTAGTATTGCCATTTGCATGTACAAATGGGACACCTTCTATATTGGCTTTGTGAGGCAAGGTTTTGATAGTGGGGGAGCTGTAGGGGTGGTTTCTGTGGGAAACTCCTAGAAGCTTCCCCTGTGTCCAATGGATCCCATGCCAGCTGGCTCCAAGAAGGATCTGTCCATGACCAAAGCCGAGCCCAGCAGTGACAGTAGTAATGCTTCTGCAATGATGTTTAACGGGAAAAAGTTACTGCACAACAGCAACTGCTGCTGAAGACAGGAGTGAGAATATGTGAGAG
>NW_008588461.1:0-1874 GCF_000691845.1 Merops nubicus
AGCCCCACCACGCTGGGATCCTGGGCTCAGGGACAGGAGCTGCTCTTTCCCCTGCAGCAGGTTTCCCTTGGCACAGCCCCTGCTCTGTGAATTCCTCCCAGCAGTTATTTCTTCAAGTGTTGTCTGAAAAGTTCCAGATCAAATACTGCAGCTTGCCCTCAACTGGATGTCCTGTTTCCTTTTCAAAACATTGACTTTGGATGCCCCTTTCTGCAGCTTCTGCTTCAGATGGGCTTTGCCTTCCCACTCGAGGTAGTTTGTCATCTCATCAGTGCCTTTGTTTTATCACAATTAAGAAATAATTAGAAATAATAGGTTATAAATTCATAATTCTGAGGGATGAAATGAAAATCCTGGAGCCTTTTGGTGCACATCACTCCCTGCCTGTGTGACAAACACTCAATATTTTATTACTGACAATTATTCAGCAGTAAAATGACTTTTTTTTGGGGGGGGTTTGAAATGTCCCTTTTCCTTTGCTGCAGAGAAGGCAGCTGATGATGAAGTCCAGAAGTCTGACATCTCCTCCAGCAGCCAAGGGGTGATCGAGAAGGAGTCTCTGGGACCTCTTCTTCTGGAGGTGGGTGCTGAAGTGTCCTTGGTGATGTTGGCAGGTTCTCCTCCTGCCCAAAGCACAGCAGAGCACCAAGACAGTGAGATACAGAGCTGGAAGGCAGTGGAGAGGTAGTTGGGATGCTCTGAGCTCAACCACATCCCTGCTCTAAGTTGCAGGTAAAGTGATTTTAATCCTTTGCCCAGTCAATCATCTGGGACATGAGTCTCCACCAAGCTTGGTGGCTCCTGAATGGAAATATTGAGGTGCTTCTAAGTGGGGATTCAACTGAACCCTCGGGGAGTTAGGGGATGTGGTGGGTGCTTTCCAGCAGGTTTGAATCCTTCTGGAGAGGATGAGGAGGGAGCTCCTCCTTGGGGAATCCCCAGGAGCATCCACAGCCACCTTCTTGCACTGAAACCACCTCATCCGACTAGACAAAGACCAGAAGGAAGCAACAGCCTCATCTCAGTCATGCCATTAATTACAAGAGCATAATTGCTGAACGTGATGCACTTCAGCAACTTCCTCTGAGGCTTCTGTTGGGAGCTCAGGAGCTGGGAGGTGAAACGTGGCAGCGTTTTGGAGACAGAAAGCCAAGCTGGGCTTCAGGAGCCCCGGGGAGAGGGACTCTCCTCAACCCCCTTTTTGGCCTCTTCTGCATCTCCAAAAGCTGCTTGGAGGCCGTGGGGAGCTCTCTGCACTGCAGTATGAGCTCTTCCAGACCTCCTGAATCCCTCCTCGCACCACTCTGAGCTTCCCTGAGCCCTGGAAGGTGTCAGGATGACCAGGGCTCCACAAGAGGTGGCTCTGAAGGTGGAGGAGTTCATGCAGAAGGGCTGGGAAGGGGGTTGGAGGGTCTGGCTTGCAGGAAGGGTGAAAAAAGGGGGGCTGGAAGCCTGTGGATGGAGTGGGGGGGGAGTTGGCAGCTTGGCTACAGAGGTGCTCAGTCCAACTGAGGCAAAAAGGGCTTAGAAATGAGGCTGGGAAAGGCACGAGGGTTTGGGGGGAATGTTGAGGGCTAGAAGCAGGTGTGGGGATCTAGAGACACAGGAGGAGGCAGCAGATTCTCAACAGAACTTCAGGATTTGGGTTGTACTGGGAGAAGACATCCCACAAGAGCAATGGCAGAGCCAAGGGGCCATCTCCTCCTCTCCATGCCCATGTCTGCCCACGGGGCTGCTGGAGCAGGGCCAGGGGAGCCCCAGCAATGCCCCGAGGGGGGAACCCCTCTGCTGGGAGCCCAGCAGGAGAGAGTTGGGCTGGGGCAGCCCCAGAGGAGAAGGCTCCAGCTGGGGAGACCTGCTGGGGGCTGCCAGGA
>NW_008588461.1:2081-3708 GCF_000691845.1 Merops nubicus
GGATGAGCTCTGAGCACCCTGCTCTAGCTGCAGATGTCCCTGTCCCTGCAGGGGGTTGGACTGGGTGACCTCTAAGGTCCCTTCTCACCCCAAAAATTCTATGGCTCAATGCCTATACCCCACCCCATGGGCTCGGGCTGGGTGCTGGTGCAGCCCCCCCCTGCAGAGAGCTGTGCTGCTGCTCTGCCCACGCTGCCTCCTCAACAACCTGCCCTGGTTTCTGTCACTTAAAATCCATGTTTAGATCACAGTTATTATCCCAGCCTGCTGAGGAATCATTTCCTCATGGGGCTTTTCACATGTGAAGCCCACAAACCTGAGAAGCTGCCCCTGCCCCCTTCCCTTCCTATGGGGCACCCGTGGGTGCATGAAGCACGTGGAGGGTGCTGAGGTGCTCAGCTCCTGCCATGCTGAGCTGATTGTCCATGTCCAGGAGAAGCAATCTGTGGTTTCTCTGCTCCTCAAGCAATCTGCAGCCCCCTCCCCATGCCTAAAATCATCCCCAGATGCCTTCCAGCTTCTTCTGGGTGCCCTGGGCTCCAGTGGGGTGTTCAACCCCAGGAAGGTGGAGATAAAGAGGGCTCCCAAAAAGCATCTCCTTCATTTTTAGGAAGTTTTTCTGCCTCTCATCCCTTTCTATTGGGCTTGAAGTTCCTTAAGGAGCTGTGCTGATAAAAGAATGAGATATTTCCATCATGGATCCACACCCAGAGTTGCTGCTGGAGGGTGCTGAGGTGGGGGGACCTCAGCTTGGCTTCCACCTCAGAGCTGGCCCCCCCAAAACCAGCATCCCCAGGGCTGAAGGGTTTCCCTTCCAGCTTGGGTTGGGGTTTTTTGGGGCATCCCAAAAGTGCAGAAGCTGGTTGTCTTGGCAACAGCTGGGAAGGAGGAAAATTGCAGCCGAGCTGCCAGAACCATCCTGACAAAAGGTTTCTTTCTTCTGAGGTTTCTTTTCTTGTCTTATTTTAAGTGCTTCCTGTTTCTTGCACTTTAATGTCACCCTGCAGCACAACCTGGTTTTGACAGAGGGGGCATGAAGTGAAGCCTGGATGGTCTCCATCAGAGGAACTGGCTGCTGGCACAGGCCAGTGGGGGGAAGGGGAGGAGAGGGCAATGCCACAGGGACTGATTTGGGGCATCAGAACCTTCTCCTCCTGCTCTACCACCTCCCACTCCAGGACTTGGCCAGGTCTAGTTGCAGGATCATGGTCCACCAGAGCTGGTGATGAGAAGAGTGAGTAGGAATTAGGCTTCAAGAGGACCAGGTCCTGCCTGGATGAAGCATTTTAGGTGAATTAAAAAATGTTAAGTGATAGAATTGTTCTGGTTGGAAGAGAATCAGAACCTTCTCCTCCTGCTCTACCACCTCCCACTCCAGGACTTGGCCAGGTCTAGTTGCAGGATCATGGTCCACCAGAGCTGGTGATGAGAAGAGTGAGTAGGAATTAGGCTTCAAGAGGACCAGGTCCTGCCTGGATGAAGCATTTTAGGTGAATTAAAAAATGTTAAGTGATAGAATTGTTCTGGTTGGAAGAGACTTTCAGATCCTGGAGTCCAACCACCCCCCAGCCCTGCCAGGTCCCCACTGCCCCGTGTCCCTCACCCCACATCTCCACGGCTTGGGAAC
>NW_008588461.1:3756-4298 GCF_000691845.1 Merops nubicus
AGCTGCTCCTCCCCACACTTGGCCTCTAGACCCTTCCCCAGCAGCTCCGTTGCCCTTCTCTGGCCACGCTCCAGCCCCTCAAGGCAGCACCTTGATGGTGCCTTGTCAAAATGAGCAGAAGATCTCCCCATGTTGTGTGGTTCTGTCTGGGTGGCTCTTGTCCTCCTTTGATTGCTGGTTTGCCACTTGCATTCTAAACACATGAAAAGAACCCTCTTGTTCTGCACGATGCAGAAGCTCTGCCATTCCTGGGCTGTAATTAAGCAAATTGGGCATATGCTTAATTTCAGCAGCTTGCCAAATGAGAGCCTTCCTGACTGCTCTGGCCCCTGGAAGAGGATTGTTCCTCCTCTGCTGGCACAGTTCTTGGTGGCAGGAAAGTCCTCAGCAGAGGAGGCTGCAGATCACAGAGATCTGAGGGGTGGACTGGCTGGTGGGTGAGGAGCTGGCTGGATGGTTGCATCCAGAAGGTCCAGATGGGGATCAGTGAGCAGTGGTGTCCCTCCTGGGACAAATGCTGCTCAGGATCTTCGTTAGTGTCA
>NW_008588461.1:4578-8552 GCF_000691845.1 Merops nubicus
GCCAAGGCTGTCCAGAGAGGTGGGCGCTGCCCCAGCCCTGGCACCATCCCAGGGGAGGTTGGATGAGCTCTGAGCACCCTGCTCTAGCTGCAGATGTCCCTGTCCCTGCAGGGGGGTTGGAGTTGATGACCTCTAAAGGTCCTTTCCCACCCAAACCACTCTGGGATTCTGGGTTTAGGCAGATGTGCTGGTATTCAATCCCTGCTGTTGTGGAGAGTCTGGATGGAGCCAGGGTGCAAGAGGCAGAGGAAGGTTGCCCATGGCCACAGAGCATCCTGACCTTCTCCTGGGCCCCTTGCCCTCACCCTGCCCATGGTCTGTTCCCCTGGCAGGCCCTGGATGGTTTCTTCTTCGTGGTGAACCGCGAGGGGAGGATCGTCTTTGTCTCCGAGAACGTCACCAGCTACCTGGGTTACAACCAGGAGGAGCTCATGAACACCAGTGTCTACAGCATCCTGCACGTGGGGGACCACGCCGAGTTCGTCAAGAACCTCTTGCCCAAGTCTTTAGGTAAGGGGACACCTGAGGTGGGTGTTATTTGTCAGCTGGTGCTTGAGGAGCTCTGTTGAAAACGCTGGTGGGTCTTCAGGGAAGCTTCAGAGAGGTACCCAAGCAAGGTACCAAGATGTACCAAGCAAGGCAGCAGCCCAGAAACCTTTCCCTTGTGAGAGATGTCCTACCAGGGAGGTATCAACATCAGATCTTTGAATAAATAGCTGGTGATGACAACAGTTGAGTCACCTTCCCTTTGTCTGCCAAGGAAACTTTGACTTTGGCTCATGAGTTGGAGGAACCAACTTGTCTCCCCAAAGCCAGGGGCACACGTAGGAGCTTTTGGGGGATGAGGAGCAAGACTTCAAGGTGTTGATCTGGGGGGACTGAGCCCGTTGGCTTATCCCAGCCCCTGTAGGATGTCCTCCCAGCTGGAGGGGGTGGTCCCCAGCTGGTTTCAGAGCCTGAATATCCAGCCTGAGGATGTGCTGCACCTCATGAAGAGGAAGAGGAGAGGCCCATGGTGCAAGCAAGGAGCTCGTGGTGAAGCCCTACAGCAGGGAAAGCAAGGGGTGGTGGGGTGGGCAAAGACACTTGTGGGGTTCTGGAAGCAACCAAAGCAGGAGGTTTTATTCATTGACTGGAGGTGAGCATCCTCTGGGCAGCTGATGTGGGTGAGACATCCCTGACCCCTCTTTTCTTCACACCTTTGAAGAGCCACAAGAGAAGATGAGCCTTTTTTTGGTAGCTTGACTTAAAAATAGGGTGTTTTCTTTATTTTAATTCACACATATCTTCTGGGAAAAAAATCTAAAAAATCTAATTCTATGGGGACTGCTGAGATTGAACCTACAGAGGTTCAGGCATCATCTTTTCCCCATGGTTATCCAGTTTGAGGGTGGGTATTTTGTCTCTTCTTGGGTGTCATAAGCCCCTCCACTCTTCTGATAGATCAGGGTGAATGAAAGCTTCATGATCTGCTGGTGGCCAAATCACTGGGGTTGCAGATCTTCATCCATGAAGGTGTTGTAGAAGGTTAGAAAAATCAGCCAACTGGGGCCCAGAAGTTTTTAGGGGTCAAAAAAAAACCAGGTTACAGGAAAAATATCAAAGGTTTTTTGCTGTTGTGGTACTAGGAGGTCTCACTGCTGTGAGAGCAACAGGAGAGATGTCCCCCAGGGGTGAGGAGGAGGCAAAGAAAACACTCATTTCTAGAGAGATGCTGAGCTGGACTTGCTGGAGAAGACCCAGGAATGTTGCTTCAGGGGGGTTTCAAGTGCAACAAGAGGCAGGAGCCCTCCCAAGCTTGGGAAGTGACCCCGTGCCTCAGTTTCCCTGCCCATAAGATGGAGCTGTTGGCACCTACCAGCGATGCCAGGAGCAGCTCATGGACATCAGCATGATGACCCATGTCAACGTGTGGGGATTGGAGGTGCTCACAGGGCCTGGTTGGGAGCGTGGGTCTGGACCTGAGGTCTTGAGGAGCCCCCAGGGCTGGTGGGGAGGTCTCAGCAAGCTGCACCCTCCTTCCACCCCATCGCTTCTCCTTCCATCCCCTCATCCGGGGGCTCCTCAGAAAGCCAAGGGCGGGGGGAACACATGGCCAACACGACTCCTCCCAACCCCTCTCCTCCTCCTTTCTCCTTCCCCCAGTGAACGGGGTCCCTTGGCCTCAGGAGGCCAGCAGAAGGAGCAGCCACACCTTCAGCTGCAGGATGCTGACCCGGCCCCCCGACGAGCCGGGCGCTGAGAACCAGGAGGCTCGGCAGCGCTACGAGGTGATGCAGTGCTTCACTGTCTCCCAGCCCAAGTCCTTCAAGGAGGAAGGAGAAGGTAAGGAGAGCATCACTCTGCCTCCCAGCCCGCCCTCAGCACGGGGAGGGCAGGAGGAAAGGGTGGGCTTGGGGGTGAAGGCAGGAGGGGGAGTAAGGTGGGGACCAGCTCGAGCCACCAGCAGCAGAACAAAAGTGACCCCAGGGCTGGAGCAGCTCTGCTGGGAGCACAGGCTGAGGGAGTTGGGGCTGTGCAGCCTGGAGAAGAGAAGGCTCTGGGGGGACCTCATAGAGACCTTCCAGTAACCTGAGAGGGGCCTGGAAGGCAGCAGGGGAAGACCTGACCTCAAGGGTGTGTGGTGACAGGATGAGGGGTGATGGCTTTGAGCTAGAAAAGGGCAGATTTAGGTTAGATGTGAGGGAAAGATCCAATCTGAGGGTGACAGACCACTGGAATAGGTTGCCCAGAGAGGTGGTGGAGGCCCCATCCCTGGGGACATTCAAGCTCAGGCTGGATGAAGCTCTGAGCAGCTTGATCTAGTTGAAGATGTCCCTGCTTGTGGCAGGGGGGTTGGACTGGATGAGCTTTGGAGGTCCCTCCAGCCCAGACCTTCTGTGATTCTATGCCCAGGTCAGGCAGGAGGAGGACTGGGGTGGAGACAGCAGTGCAGGCAGGAGGAGGAGCAGGGTGGCCATGGCTGGGAGGAGGAGGAGTGGGATGGGGATGGGTGTGCAGGCAGGGGGGGAGGACTGGGATGGAGGCAGCAGCGCAGGCAGGAGAAGGAGCAAAGTGAGGACCAGAGGAGGAGGAGGAGGAGGGTGGGGATGGTAGTGGAGGCAGGAGGATGACCAGCCAGCACCCCCAAGGGTTGTTTGGTGGGGTTGGTTATTCCTGGCCTGGTGCAGACAATGCCCAGCACAGGGGAGATGCATGAAGTTCACTGGGGCTTCTTGCTCCTCTTCCCCTCTGAGCCAATGCCCTCCAGCCATCCCAAGTGGATGCTCTCCAGCCATCCTGGGCTGAAGCTCTCCAGCCATCCTGGGCTGAAGCTCTCCAGCCACCCCAGGCTGAAGCTCTCCAGCCACCCCAGCCTGAAGCTCTCCAGCCATCCCAGCTTCCCTGGCTCACACGTTTTGGGGCTGGAAGGGCTGTGGGCAGGCAGATCTCTGCTGGGGGCCGGGCAGGATTCCCTCAGTGCCGTGGGGCCATTCCCCTCCTGTCCTCACTCTCCTCTCCGTGTCCCAGCTATTATTTTCCAGCACATTAGCTGGATTAATCCTCTGCAGCTTCCACAGGAGATCATGACTGGAAGGAATAAATTATGGTGTTTTATGACCAAAGACGTTGCCTGAAGCCGACAGTTGCTGGCTTTTAGCACTGACTTTTATTGGCCAGCACTGCCAGATCTCAGAAGTCTTTACAATTAATTACTCCAAACACTGGAAACCCCTTTTCCAGCAAATTTTATAGAGTTCAGACAGAGCCTGTTGGCTGGGAGGAGCTGGAGGATGGCTGGGAGGAAAGGCTCCCAGGGCAGGCTGGGAGAATCGAGCCCCGTGGGGGGGGTTTTAATCAAGGTGTGGGATGGTTCAGGGGCAGTTTCACAGCCCTGGTGTCTTCTCCTGGGGCAGATTTCCAGTCCTGTCTGATCTGCATTGCCAGGAGGCTGCCCCGGCCGGCAGCTGTCACCGCCTCCGAGTCCTTTGTCA
>NW_008588461.1:8577-11632 GCF_000691845.1 Merops nubicus
CCCCGCCTCCGAGTCCTTTGTCACCAAGCAGGACACCACAGGTGAGGTCCCAGCAACACTGGGGGGGTGGCTCCAGAGGAATTCTTGTCCCCAGGGCTCAGGGAACCCATGGCATGAGCACGGTCCTGTCCTCTGCAAGTGGCAGTGCTGCCTGCTGGGAGGGGTGTGGGTGACAGCTCAACTCCACTGAGTTTAAACTTCAACTGATTTCCTGCCCCTGGGTCACAGCAACTCCCTGCAGAGCTCCAGGCTGGGGCAGAGGGGCTGGAAAGTGCCCCAGGGAAAGGACCTGGGGGGTTGGTGGGCAGGGGCTGGAGAGGAGGCAGCGTGTGCCCAGGGGGCCAAGGAGGCCACCAGCATCCTGGCTTGGGTCAGCACTGGTGTGGCCAGCAGGAGCAGGGCAGGGATCATCCCCCTGCACTCAGCACTGGGGAGGCTGCACCTCAAATCCTGGGGTCAGTTTTGGGCCCCTCCCTCCCAGAAGGACCTTGAGGGGCTGGAGCGTGGCCAGAGAAGGGCAACGGAGCTGCTGGGGAAGGGTCTAGAGCCCAAGTGTGGGGAGGAGCAGCTGAGGGAGCTGGGGGTGCTGAGCCTGGAGCAAAGGAGGCTCAGGGGAGACCTTCTGGCTCTGCACAGCTCCTGACAGGAGCCTGGAGCCAGGGGGGGGTCGGGCTCTGCTCCCAAGGGACAACAGGACAAGAGGAAAGGGCCTCAAGTTGCCCCAGGGGAGGTTTCAGTTGTCCCTGAGGAACAATTTCTTGCCCTGGAGGGTTGCCCAGGGCTGTGCCAGGCTGCCCAGGGCAGTGGTGGAGTCCCCACCCCTGGAGGGGTTTCCAAGCCGTGGAGATGTGGGGTGAGGGACACGGGGCAGTGGAGACCTGGCCGTGCTGGGGGGTGGTTAGACTCAACCATTGGGTTGGACTCACTCCTTGGTGGGTTCTGTGCTGCTTCACCTGGCCAAGGTGTGCAGGGAGGTCAGTGTGCTGCAGGGCCAGCTCCTCAAACCTCCCCCTCTCCCTGCAGAACCTCCTCGGGCGCTCCTGCCTCACGCTGCCCGGGGCTTCACCTGCCCCACTCAGGGACCTCTTTGTGCTGAGGGATTTCTCATTCTGTGCTCGAGTAACTTGACTTCTTCTTCTCCTCTCTCCCTTCCTCCCTCTGTCTCCCCTCCAGGGAAAATCATCTCCATTGACACCAGCTCCCTGCGAGCCGCCGGCAGGACGGGCTGGGAGGACGTGGTGCGGAAATGCATCTACGCCTTCTTCCAGCCCCAGGGCAGGGACCCCCCCTATGCCAGGCAGCTCTTCCAAGAAGGTAACGGGCTCCTCTTCCTCACTGGCACGGCCTCCTGCCCAGTGGAGGGAGCTGGGAGGAGAAGCTGAGGCGTGGGCCTCCTGGCTGGAGAGACCCCCGCTGGGGAAAAGCTGCTCTGAGATAAGGAAGCGGCCAAAAAGGAGAAGGGAGAGGGTTGGGGAGTGCTGGAGGAGCTTCTCCAGCTGGGAGGTTCCCTCTTGCCTTCTAGAGCATGCAGAAGGGAGACAAATTGGAGATAAATATGATTATTTTATAGGAGAACTTCTGGCTCTGCACAGCTCCTGACAGGAGTCTGGAGCCAGGGGGTGGTCGGGCTCTGCTCCCAAGGAACAAGATGGAAACAGCCTCAAGTTGCCCCAGGGGAGGTTTCAGTTGTCCCTGAGGAACAATTTCTTGCCCTGGAGGGTTGCCCAGGGCTGTGCCAGGCTGCCCAGGGCAGTGGTGGAGTCCCCACCCCTGGCCTGGAGGGGTTCCCAAGCCGTGGAGATGTGGGGTGAGGGACACGGGGCAGTGGGGAACCTGGCAGGGCTGGGTTGATGGTGGGACTCTATGATCTCAAAGGTCTCTTCCAACCCCCATCATCCTGCCTGTGTGCTGTGTTTCTGGCTGTCTCCTGCAGTGATGACCCGTGGCACTGCCTTCAGCCCCTCCTACCGATTCACCCTGAGCGACGGGACGGTGCTCAGTGCCCACACCAAGTGCAAGCTCTGCTACCCCTCCAGCCCAGAGATGCAACCCTTCATCATGGGCATCCACGTCATCGACAGGTAGGTCCCCACCCCTCCCCAGCTGTGGTGGGGAGCTGGCAACCAAAGGGTTCCTTTCCCTGCAGCGGGAGGAGGATCCACTGGTGCTCTGTGGTGCTGGTTTGAGACTGAAGCCCAGCCTGGTGGCAGCTCTGCTGCTCTTGTTTTGCAAAGAGGTGGCTCCAGGAATTCAGGTGGAGGTTTATAGACGTGCCTCACATTTCTGCCTTGCCCTGGAGAATGTAAAAATGTTTGGGGAGGGAGAGGCTCTGCCAGACTGGCAGGACAGGGAGAGGTGAGGCTGTGGTCCTGGGCCACGCTGGAGAAATAGGAGGGGTTGGGATGGAGGGGAGTGATGTTGGAGCATGGTCCTTCTCCAGCCATCTGGGAACATCAGACCCAGAGAAGATGATGCCTTCAGTGTTTAACTGGTGGGCAGCTGCAGTCCTGAGCAGCATCATGTTTCTGGAGAGATGCTAAAGCTGCTGCCCTCCATCCGTGCTCCTGAAACGGATCCAGAAGTGGTTGGTGGGGCACAAGGGCTGAGACTTGGGAGCTGCTGCTGCTCTCCAGGCTTCTGAGGGCTGGAGCTGATAGTGTCATCAACAGGCAAACCAACAGCCAGAGCCCTCCCTCCACTACCACACTACAGCAGAGACCCCAGGGGCCAAACCACCGGTGGGAGGAACAGCTCAATGCACTCACAGCACCCTGTGGGGAGGAGGGAGAGAGATGACCCCAAAACCTGCTGCAGGAGGAGGAGGAGGAGGAGGGAGCCAGATGAGGAGCCCAGTTATGGAGTAGATCCCCTGAGAGACACTCATCATCTTGCCCCTCTCTCCTGGGAGCTCCACTTGCTATGAAGAGCCAAGGAACTCACACATAGCCAAGCCCCCCAACCCCTCTCCAATCAGTCAGCTTTTCTAGAGGTGGCCTCTTGCCCCACCTCCAAGTTCATGTGGAAGGGTGGGGGATCTGGCGGTGCACTGCGCAGC
>NW_008588461.1:11859-12178 GCF_000691845.1 Merops nubicus
TTTCTTGCCCTGGAGGTTTTCCCAGGGCGGTTCCAGGCTGCCCAGGGCAGTGGTGGAGTCCCCACCCCTGGAGGGTTTTCCAAGCCGTGGAGATGTGGGGTGAGGGACACGGGGCAGTGGGGACCTGGCAGGGCTGGGGGAAGGGTTGGACTCCATGTTCTTAAAGATCTCTTCCAACCCAAAGATCCCACACTTCTCTCCTCTCTCTGCAGGGATCACGGCATGCTCTCACCCCAGGAGAACAGCAACTCCACGATGCCCCTCCCCCGGGTCAGCCCCTCGCTGAACCCCAGCATCTCCCCGGGGCAGGGCATGGCTC
>NW_008588462.1:0-346 GCF_000691845.1 Merops nubicus
CAAGGGTGGAGGGATAGCATTGTGGTGGGGGAGGCTTAGATAAGCCCTTCCAAGGGCTGCACAAGACTATTCAAGACTTCCAGCACCTCCGTCCTTCTTGCAGAAGACCCTGCCAGATCCCTGCCTTCTCCCTGAGACACCTCCCTTTCTCCATCCTCAGGTCTACACACGCTATGGTAAGTGCTACACCTTCAACGGGGACCGGAGGAACCCACGTGTGACCCGCCAAGGTGGCATGGGCAATGGGCTGGAGATCATGCTGGACATCCAGCAGGAAGAGTACCTGCCCATCTGGAGAGAGACCAGTGAGTGGGGCTGTGGTGCAGGCAGGGCCTGGACACGGGGG
>NW_008588462.1:372-973 GCF_000691845.1 Merops nubicus
GCAGGGCACCCTGGGGTGGGGGGGTTATGAGGCAAACAGGGATCCAGAGAGGTGCTGGACCCCAGGGTGCAGGTGCTGGGTGGGAGCAGGCATACAGCCTGCTTGTCCCTCTCCCTCAGATGAGACATCGTTTGAAGCTGGCATCCGGGTTCAGATCCACAGCCAGGACGAGCCGCCCTATATCCATCAGCTGGGCTTTGGCGTCTCACCAGGTTTCCAGACCTTCGTGTCTTGCCAAGAGCAGCGGGTAAGGCGGGATGGCCCACAGCCCCCGGGGAGGTGCCTGTGGGTGCCCAGCCCAACACGGCATTGCAGCAATGCCCGTCTTGCCCTGGCAGCTCACCTACCTGCCGCAGCCGTGGGGGAACTGCCGGGCCAGTGTGCAGGGGGAGCAGATGCTGCCCGGCTACGACACCTACAGCATCGCTGCCTGCCGCCTGCAGTGTGAGAAGGAGGCCGTGGTGCGGAGCTGCCACTGCCGCATGGTCCACATGCCAGGTGAGGGGTGTGCGTGGTGGCCTGGGGGCACGCCGCTGCCTTGACACTCCTGCCCCGGCCCCCTCTGGTTCGCACCCGAGGACCGTCCCTGCCTCATCTCTCT
>NW_008588462.1:1009-1407 GCF_000691845.1 Merops nubicus
CTGTCAGCTCACTGGGGCCAGACCCTGTCCTGCCCTCCTGGCGCCCAGATCAGCCCCTTTCCTCTCTGCCTTGTACCCAGGGGCCTTCCTTGCCCTGGCCAACCTGCGGGCAAGGACCATTTGTCCTCATCCTCTCCATACCCAAGTGCCACCCCTGCCCCACTGCCTCTAGGGGAATGAATCAAGTCCTGCCCTCCTGGCGCCCAGATCAGCCCCTTTCCTCTCTGCCTTGTACCCAGGGGCCTTCCTTGCCCTGGCCAACCTGCGGGCAAGGACCATTTGTCCTCATCCTCTCCATACCCAAGTGCCACCCCTGCCCCACTGCCTCTAGGGGAATGAATCAAGGTGGGGGGTGGAAGTGCACCAGACTCCACCCCCCCCACCAGGCCGCTCCTCTC
>NW_008588462.1:1428-3543 GCF_000691845.1 Merops nubicus
GGGGGGGAATTGCGCGAGCCTCCCCCCCCCCTGACCAGCCGCTTCTCTGCAGGCAATGAGTCCATCTGCTCCCCCAACGTGTACATCGAGTGCGCTGACCACACGCTGGGTAGGTGCGGCAGTGGGCGGGCGGCTGGGCTCCAGTCGGTTGCCCCCAGGGCCGGGGCAGGGGTGGGCTGCAGTCATGCCAATGGGTGCACGTCCCCAGACGCGGCGGTGGAGGACAGCCAGGAGCGCTGCAGTTGTCCCACACCGTGCAACCTGACGCGCTACGGCAAGGAGATCTCCATGGTGCGCATCCCCAACAAGGGCTCTGCGCGCTACCTTGCCCGCAAGTACAACAAGAACGAGACCTACATCCGGTGAGTTGCTGGTGTTGGGGTGTGCCACGGTGGTGAGCAGGGGGCTGGCACCTGGGGAGCCCTCACCCCACTCCTGGTAGTCTGCAGGGAGTGAGCCCTGGCACACACCATCTCTGCAGCATCCTCTGCCCAGGAGTGGCTGCCACTAGAGCATCTCCCCAAACCATCTGTGTCCTCCAGGCTCTCCTGCCAGCACGGTCCTTTCCGGCTTGCGACACGCTCCTTCTGTGTCCCCACCACACGAGCCTGAATAAATCACGACAGCATTGGGAGCAGCTGGGAGATGGAGAGCTGGGGGACAGGGGAGGTTTGGGGTACAGTGGGGATGAGAGGTTTGGTAATAAGCCCTCCTTGCCGAGCACTGTGATGTTCCCACAGGGAGAACTTCCTGGTGCTGGACATCTTCTTCGAGGCGCTCAACTACGAAGCCATTGAGCAGAAGAAAGCCTATGACCTTGCTGGGCTTCTCGGTGACTCTTTCTACCTTCCCATGGGACTCTGTGGCGTGGAACTCAGGGTCCCAGCCCTGGGAGGACATGGGGCTTGTTGGGGAGGGACCACACAAGGCAGGAGCCAGCTACAGACTGGCTGAAGGGTGGCATGCTGCTGGCCTTCCTCTGTCCTGCATGTACTCTGCTCCTTCCACCCTGACACCCCTGCCCCTGTGACCATGCTGTCCCCTCCATCCGGCAGCCCTGGCACTGCCCACAGCCCTGCTGGTCCAGCCCAGGGTCCCAGCAGGCTGCATAGCAACTCCCGGTGACCATCTCCTCCTCCTCCTCCCCAGGGGACATCGGGGGGCAGATGGGCCTGTTCATCGGTGCCAGCATCCTCACCATCCTGGAGATCCTGGACTATGTCTATGAGGTGCGCTGAGCCTTCAGAGTGGTGTCTTGGGGCAGACAAGGTGCAGAGTCGGGGTTGGGCTCCCTGGGGTGGGGGTACTGTGCATGGCCATGCCAAGGGCTATTACAGCTCCCAAATTGGGGAACACCCAGCAGCAGGCAGTGGGAGGAGGATGGATCCTTGCCCCCCCCCCAGCATCCCTTGGTGACCAGACAATGGGGACGGTGGCAGGCAGAGGTGCTGTCCCCACTGTCAGCCCCATATGCCCCAGGCAGGCAGGGGCGTGGGTGACAGGTCCATGCCGCCTGGGATGCCCACATACAGGGTGCTGCCTGCATGTGGGGCTGGGGCTGACCTCCTGTCTGCACCTAGGTGATCCGGGACAGGTTCAGCCGGGTCCTGAGCCGGGACGCGCAGGCGCGGGCCCCGCCCCCCCCCCAAGCCACCCCTGAAGAAGCCCTCAGGCAGCATTGCCACGCTGGGACTGGAGGAGCTCAAGGACCAGGTACTCCTGTGGGGGTGGGCTGCCTGGGGGGCTGCAAAGACAGGGTCTGGGCAGCATCCACCCCTGCTCCAGGATGAAGGGATGTCCCAAGAATGAGGAACAGCATGCTCTGTGTTCGGTGCCCTCAGGCTGGGTGGCAGGGAGCTGGGTGTGCAGGATGGGCTGTGCTGGGTGGGGGTCAGGGCGACAGGGTGCATGGGGTCTGCGTCCACTCAGAGCCCCTGCCAGACCCTGGGCCGGCAGGTGGAAGGCGCCTACAACACGGGCATCCTGCCCAACCACCACCACCGCCACTACCCTCACCAGGGCGTCTTCGAGGACTTCGCCTGCTAGGCCAGCTCGGGATCTGGGGAGGGCAGCCCTTGCCACACCCCTCCCCACCATCTACATGGAGAGGAACCG
>NW_008588462.1:3851-4124 GCF_000691845.1 Merops nubicus
GGGGATTTTGGGGCGCGGCGGGGGGTGGGGCAGAGGAGCCCTGGCGATGGAGCATGCAGTGGGTAAGCTGGGGTTCCTGTGAGCCCCTCCAAGCTGCGCCCTGCTGGCCCCTCCTGGGTGGGGGTCTCTGCCCTTGCATGGTCGCCCCCAGGAGAGACACGTGCCTGGAACAGGTCCCCCCTGCCCAAGAAACACCCCACACACACACCTTCCTGCTGCAGGGCAGTGTTGCAGGGCACTTCTCCGAGCAGCATGGCCCCCCCGGCCAGCCCA
>NW_008588463.1:0-7780 GCF_000691845.1 Merops nubicus
AGTGGCCGCAAGGCCGGAGGCCAAAATCATCTAAATTCCTGTTGCTGCTCCAGAAGTTATCTCAGCGCTCAGAACAACAGGAGAGGTCGAGGAAAACCCTGTTCCGAGCGCCTCTGGTCTCTTCAGAAAAGCAGCCCCCTCCTACACGGACATCCAGAAGCAACAGAGCCAACAAGTCCCACGTTGTGGCAGAGCGTCGAGTGACTGTGCGTGAAGTATTGCAGGGAAGGACGACTTTTCTGCTGTGAGTGCTCCAAGCTGCCCAATATTTAAATATCCAGAGAGCAAGGGTAAGACTGGGGTAGTGCGCGAATGAACGCACGGTGATTCATGGCTGCGCTCCCGCCGAGCGTGGCCCGGGCGCCCACAGGTAGCAGGGTGGCTTCCCAGCAGATGGAGTCAGGAGGTAAACACACTTGCTCGAAAGGTAGCACCACGCGGCTAAGAATAGCTTGCTTCTTTCGTCTCTCTGCGCGAAGGAACGTTGCTGCCATCAAATAAAAGGAACTTTGAGACTAGCTTTTAAGTCGTCTGGCTTGCTTCTGAATAGAAAGTTAGCTTCTACTAAAGTGGCTCTCACGTGTTTTTCTTCTACCTACCGCTTTCGTTTACAGACTACCGGCACATTTTACCGCTTGCCCTTCTCATAGAAACCTGCGGGCAATCCCAGCCGAGGGAGGGAGGGACAGAGGGAGGGAGGTACGGAAGGAGGGAGGGAGGGAGGGAGAGGAGCAAGGGAGTTTAGTGCTGAGAAGGAAGCGCGGCGCTGGGCACGCACCTATTTCCAAGAAAAAGGAAGACCTTTGTCACTTTTTCCAGCAGTTGTTTAAAAGGGTCCCTCTAGATAGTACCATCAAAAAAGTTCATTCTCTTTCGGATATAGGGGTAGCCGGGGAGAGGGGGGCGGGCATGGGGTAACTTTTAAGGACTGATACCAGTCGTCATTCCTTTAAGATTTAACTTACACTATAGGTTTCACCCTTTACTCTTCTGGAGACAGCAAGGAGAATCAGTGGGAACTGCTTTTATGAGCCCTCATCATGCTGCAATTACTTCATTGTTAACAGATTCCTCTGGCAGGCACAGTGAAGTTAAGAGAGGTTTTGATTAGCTGCACTAGGTCTGGAGCCACGGAGCAGCACCCCTCCGGATTATTTGCAGTTATGTCTCTCCCCTACTCCAGCTGTCCGTAGCTGGACTCAAATGAGTTCTTGTTCTAAGTGCTTGAGATGTTTGTGGAAGAAGAACTGCTGAGAAGCAAAACCCTAAACTGAAGCCTAGGGAGAGTAGGAGAATCCCCCTTTCTGTCACTGCAGCAGTAAGTTGAAAGAGGAAAAACAGGGAGTTTGTTTTCCTCCCTTATTGCTTGGAATATTCTTCAGAGGTTCTGGGGGTGGGGGAAGTGAGTGGGTCACTAAATAAGTATAGATTGTAAGATACGTTTAATAAGTATAGGTACAGAAAGCAGCTGAACTACATGAAGGCAGGTGATGGGCTGTTTACCAGTGGTTTCTTCCATAGTCCACCCATTCAGGGTTTTTGTGTGTTGTCTGGCTAGTACGGTTAATTCTGTGACTAGAAAGCATCACATTCTCAATGACTGTTTTTATACTTATTTCAAAACAGATTTTCTGTTGCTGTTTTCTTACTGAGTTGTGTTCATTTGCTGGATTATAAATCTGTCATTCCATAATCTGAAAATAGCTTTTCTAAGCTTTGGTTTTTTTATAAACACCTATTTTGTTAACCAGTACCTTGCACACAGAAGCAACCATTTCTGATTTGTTCTGCTGTAAGCAATTCCATTGTGCCTCATGGGACTGCAAGCTTGAGTAGTTACTATTTGGCATGTGTGTGAAATACTGATCAGGACATAAATAACTACTGGAAAATTATTATTAACTGAACCTTGATAGTTTTATTTCTGTTTCTGCTCAGCAGTCATTAGAACTCACTGACTTCTGCACAAAAGAGATGGTTGAGCTACTGGTTTATGTTGTAAGATTATAGTGTTGCTTTGCACATGAAAATTTAAGAAATTCAAAACCTGGTTCCAAGGTTTCAGTCTGTTATGAAGGAAAACATTTTTTCCGTATAGTATGGAAAGTTGTGCTTTTCTGTATTTTGTCTTGTTTAAGCCGTTTTTTTTTTCTAAATAGATTTTGTTTACATTAATGGTGCTACAAAATGCCACTTATGAAACAGGCACTGCCCTGGTTTTGTGGCGTGCAGAATTTAAAATAAAAATGCAGGTTCCCAGCTGGACCTCTAAACTTTCCATTAATTGGGCAGAGGTATTTCCACAATCTTTTGCAGCTGCTTGCATTGAGAGCTGTTTGGAGGTGAACTATTTCCTGTCATCATTTCTGTACCTTTCCTGCATGGCATGGTGTACCTCATCGGGACTATGTGGAGCACAGTATCTTTAGAAAGCTTTGTTCATGTTTAATTTGTTTGAAGTTATAGGCAGTGTGAGCACTGAAGTATCTCCACAAAACTGTGTAGGCGTGCTCTCTACAATAATAAGCAGATAATAAATAATGGTAGCTAATGAAAGTTAAACAGATTACAAATAATGCATTTGTGTAAGAGCTATATTCTTAATATGGATAACAAAATTGAAGGAGTAAAAGACAACATTTAAACAAAAAATGGTAATAAATTTGGCTTAACCCATTTCACAGTGAAAGGAATGGAAATTTGCCACTAGCTTTACCTCATGTTACATTATCTCCTTTAAGGCTTCCATGGCAATATTTAATTCTTTAGCATACAACTTTTGTACTCCTGGAAGGGACTTGCTTGAAAATTCTGAGACTAGTTACAGCACTATCAGCAGCAACACAGGCTTCCTAACCCTGGCTGCCTGTAAATGTGTCATCTCTTCGAGAAGGAAATTCATGGAATGTGTAAAACTGCCATTCAGGCCATGCATCCCTAACTGGGTAACTTTCAATTTTCAGAAAAAGCAATCAGTCTGCAATTAGGGATTTGAAGAACATCAAGTAAACAGCTTTATGAAACTACTGTCAGTTGAAGAAGTCCATTCCAAACATGAAAGGCAACATCAGGAGAAGTGTAGAAATACTCGAGCGGCTGGAGGGCATATCAACAATTTGAATGAGAGTTACTGGGGGAATAGGACAGTTCTGGGGAATAGGACAGTTCTGTGCCATAAGGGACACATGTAAATTAGGGAAGTTGTTACAGGAAGGTAAAAGTGAGTATGTTTGATGAATGGGGAGGCATAAAATCAGAAGAGCAGAACAGAGGCATTCAAAATGAGGCACAACATGTGGGTTACTGAGGAATCGGGCTCTGATATACTGCACCACTTAGATCCTCAGTTCTAGCGCGTCAGCATGGTGCTAAAACGCACCATATTGCCTCTCTTGAAATATGAGAACCACTGTGCTGGGGTAAGGATTAATTGTGATCATGCTACAGAATAATGAAGAGGGTAACAGGCTGTGTTATTACTGTTGCTATTGTAGCCTCCATGAGGCCTCCTCCAGTTTGAAGCTTTAATGCTCACAAGTAAGAAGGGTGGAGAAAGAAGGTTTCAGGAACCTGAAAGATTTTTGAAAATGTGATAGAAATAATATGTGTTAGAGAGACCAAAAGAGAAAGTTAGAGTAAAGCATGAGAGAAACGGAAAAGAATGCACATCTGGACAATTCCTCTGATGATCTGGATACACAAGAGACATACTTTTAGAAATATTCTGAGAGAAGAAATGACATGGTTGGGAAGCAACCTGCTGGACTTGTCAGGAGGACACCATATCTGAGTCACAGCTTGGTGATGGACATTTTGTGTGTTTTATTTCTAATCCCAGAAGCCATCAAGGCATCCAAGAAGTAACTGTTTTGTTTTTTTTTTTAATATAGCCCTTTTCAAAATCAATAGATTGTGTTAAATTTTGTTAGCTCTGTTTGTAGAAACATGTAAATTGAGACTTACATGTTTATTCAACATCAAACATCCCATTAGAATGATGTACAAATTATCTTAATGTCACAATAGATTTATTTCAATCACTTGCTTAATGTACAATAATTTCAATGAGTTTCTTAATGGACAAAAAAGCAGAGGTAATTATATTTGCCTCCTTGCTTAACTTTATAGTTTTAATTTATGTTATTTAATGTATACAAGTATTGATTTTTCACATCTCAGGATATTCTTAGAGGAGCTCCAAAACATTCTGGAGTGAGAAAAAAAGAGACATAAGTCCCTAAAAGAGAGATTTTTTTTTTAAAAAAAAACCCTTCCGTTAGCAATTAGGAAACACAAAAGCAAAAAATAGAAGATTAAAAATACAGGAACATTAGATGTGTTCATGATTTCAAAGAACAAGGAAAATGCATAGATTCCCAAATTTAGACATTTCAGATAATAGTATTTATATTGTATTCAGTTTTCTATAGAAGAGGCTAGTTTTATTTAGAAGTTAGCAATATATGCTTTCATTAGTAGAGCAGTCAGTAATTATTTGAAGCAGAAACACAATGGGCTTCCCTTGCTCTGCACAGAGGAAGGAAAGGGAAAACAAACAGGATAATGAAAATCTAAGGCAGTGGGAATGTTTCCAAAGTGTGGGCACCTGATTCCCTCAGAATCAGCAGTTATTTCCAGCCTCACTCAGAAGCTGACACCCTGGGACTCACTAAGCCAGTGTGTAGCTGTATATGGTTCTAGAGAGAACCTCAGCCAAGCATCAAAAAGAGATTTTCAGGAGAAATAAATGCACCAGCAGCTGCTAGAAATTACTTCTCTAGTGTATTTACAGTATATGTATAATAAAATCTTTTAGATTATACAAATCTTCTTTGGAAACAAGAGCCCTGTGAAATTTCTACAAACTCCCAACAGGCATATTTCATAAATCAAACATACTTGTAAGGTCCCATCAACATAACCTTTACATTAACTTATTTATTAAAATATTTTTAATAGATAAATTTGACATAAGTGGAGTTACAGGCAATGCAAGCAACTATATTAATACTCAAGACTCATCTATGTACTTTTATACAGATAAAATTTCATAACTTTGTAATAATGGCCCAGTGCCCATGTTTTAGCTGCCTTTATGGTTGATTACCAGTATCACAAAGACACATTAGAGAAGAAATCTGCATGGGGTTTTTTTCTTAGGTCTTTTAGTAAAGATGAAATTGGCAGAATTATTTTCAAATTGGTACCCACCTTTGTGCAATATTGAGAGGCTGCAACTGAGTTGAAGAAGCAAAAGTTCAGATGATTTCGAGCGGATACACCTGTATTCCCTTGTAGTCTTTGCTGCTTCTTGACTGCAGTCAGCAAGGAGCCTGTGGAATAGGGACTAATTTCCAGTATAACCTTTCTGTAAGGAATGTGGAGCATACTTATGAGTAGATCTGTAAATATACACCACATATTAAAGACAGTAGGACAGTGTTTGCATCTCAAAGGACTTAAATTTAGGTTCTAGTGATAGAACAAGTAGAAGTTTGCATGCACTGTGGACAAACGCTGGCCTGGAGAAGGGAACTAGCAGAACACTACAGAGACAAGACATATGCTTATCATGTTGATTCACGTAACAAACTTTCACCTCATTTTCACTGTTGCTCTCCTCTCATTTCTCTTCACACATGCACACAAGGGAAAGTAGAAATTTATTCCAGTGATGTTATTGACTGTCTTTGAAACTACTTTTCCTGTAACAGCTCCCCATTTAAATCTTGCCAGACAAACTTTTAACAGAAACTAGAAATAGTCATTGAGGGTCAGATCAGATGCTGAGAGAGAGCAGCAAATCACAGAACACAAGTCTTGAGGGAAATGTTTGAGCATAAAATTCTTGCTCACATTCATCTGAACCTAATGATTTGCTCTGTCCTAGATGTGTCTCTGGGGTCTATATTAATTCCATATGCTTTTCTCCTGATGGGTAAGTGAATCACATGCAGGGCTCCTAGATTGGTCCTGTATTTCTGAAAAAGCACTGTAAAGTTGGTCCTTCTTCAGCCAATTAAAAGATACAGAGACACTGGGCAAAGAATTAGGTGTCTGGCTCTTGAGCTTCCAGACTTTAAAATTGAACAACACCTCCCAGAGGAACCTCACTTTTTTTCTGGCACATTTTCTATTCCCATTCTAGATACAGTTTATGGTTTTGAGGCACAACCCTCTACTTACTTCTTGTTATAAAGGCTTTGCATATAGTCATGTCTGAAACACTCCTCTGTGTTCTGGTTTTGGACACACTGTTATTCCAAAGGAAAAAAAAAAAAAAATGTTGGAAGGGGAGGAGGCGCAGGAAGTGTCACCTTTGTAAGTCCAAAACAGACACTTTAGCTATTGCCATATATTAAGACAAAAGAGTATTGGAAGTTTTCAATCAGAGAGCTGCCAGTGTACTTCAGTTTTGGCCCACAACATCTTTTCTATTTGAGTTCTGGACCTTGGATGTAGGAGAAATTTGGAAAAAGATTGAGGGGTATTTTTTTTCAGATACCAGTAAGTGAAAAATTTGAAATTTGTACATAAGTAACAACTGTCTCAAACAATAAATTGCAATTGGAAAATAAATCTTCTGTCGTAACTTCCTGTGTGGTGTGTTATAAATGCATTTTTGAAAATTTAAATCTCTTTTAAACTGTTACGTTTTACTGCCATGAACTAAAACTAAAAATGTGTCATGGTTTTTGGAACTGTTATGTTCTGAGTTGTGCTTCACCTCAGAGGGGTTAACAAGTTTCATCTTTTCAAATTCATCATGGCCCAACTCCTATCACTTAACTTGCAGTTTTACAAAAGAGTGTGAAAATCACTCAAATTCAGGCAGCAAGTGTACCAGGAACTCTCACCTCTCTCCACACCTCTCAGGTGTGTACACATGTACACAACTACATCTTTATAGCAATATTATTGATCCATTTGTTGCCCAGTTAAATATCACCAACTGAAGTGTGAACACAAGCTAAATGTGATCAGTAATAGCTGGATGCTCAAAAGAAGCTGCAAATCACAGAAGAAAATTAGAGACAGATGTGCTTAAAATTTCGAGTCTGAGTTTAAGCACATAGTATGAATTCAACAGTTGTAATTTCCATACATTCTTTCTTAAGAGGGTGAATTCCAAGGACAACATTTGGGATGTGCTGGGACCAGTTTGAATGCGTGTCAAGCCAATGCAAATCCTTATCCTTTGTGCAGGTCCACATCATGTATCTGAATGTAGCGTCCCTGAACTCGCTTTGCTTGTATCTGGTTGCAGGCTTGGAGGTTATTTTTCCTAGTGATTTACTCATCCATATTTCAGTATTGGCAGGTGATTTATTAATTTCATTGAGGCATGGAAACTGGCTCTCCACATGTCTGCAAGATCTGGTCTTAGATGCTGATTTGTAAACTGGTGGTCAGTAACTTTTAATACCCAAATAAAGTGTTTAACACTAATATAATTGTCATATTTATTAAATCATATTGGAAACTGAAGCATTTCTGATTTTCATTCTTTTTAACAGTGTTGCTATTTACAGTGTGCTGCAAGAGTATCAGATGGTGTGCAGTATGAAATAGGTTTCAGATGATACAATTCCTATAATGTAATTCCTATTTCATAATTCCTATTATGATAATAGGAATTATCATAATTCTATGATAATTCTATGAAAGAATCCTATCATAATAGGGATTATGATACAATTCCTATTAAACATCTAGCAAATGGATTTGAAGGTGTTTCCAATCCCTTCCAAGAAAAGCAGAGGTGTTGAATGCCTTCTTT